>NW_016805433.1:15791-71386 GCF_001698545.2 Rhinopithecus bieti
CACTTTTACACTGTTGGTGGGATTGTAAACTAGTTCAACCATTATGGAAAACAGTATGGCAATTCCTCAAGGATCTAGAACTAGATGTACCATATGACCCAGCCATCCCACTACTGGGTATATACCCAAAGGATTATAAATTATTCTACTACAAAGACACATGCACACGTATGTTTATTGCAGCACTATTCACAATAGCAAAGACTTGGAATCAACCCAAATGTCCATCTGTGACAGACTGGATTAAGAAAATGTGGCACATATACACCATGGAATACTATGCAGCCATAAAAAAGGATGAGTTTGTGTCCTTTGTAGGGACATGGATGCAGCTGGAAACCATCATTCTCAGCAAACTATCGCAAGAACAGAAAACCAAACACCGCATGTTCTCACTCATAGGTGGGAACTGAACAATGAGATCACTTGGACTGGGGAAGGGGAACATCACACACTGGGGCCTATCATGGGGAGGGGGGAGGGGGGAGGGATTGCATTGGGGAGTTATACATGATATAAATGATGAGTTGATGGGTGCTGACGAGTTGATGGGTGCAGCACACCAACATGGCACAAGTATACATATGTAACAAACCTGCACATTATGCACATGTACCCTAGAACTTGAAGTATAATAAAAATAAATAAATAAATAAATAAATAAATAAACTCTATTAAAAATATTATTTTCATTTTCTAGTTGATGAATCAATCTCACATATATTATTTGACCTGAAGGTAAATTGATATGTAATAATTAAGTCCAAGGAAAATTAATTTAAAACTGCTTCTGATGTTTTAATTTATACCTTGTGGTAGACATGATAATGGCCCCTCGAAGATGTCCACATCTTATTTTCTGGAAGTTGTGAATATGTTACCCTGCCTGGTAAGAGGGACTTTGCAATTGTGATTAGATTAAGGATCTTGAGATGGGGAAATTATCCTGAATTATCTGAGTGTAGACTCAATGCAATTACCAGAGTTTTTTATAAGTGAAAGAGGCAGGCAGAAATGTCAGAGTCCAAGAGAGAGAGATTTGAAAAGTCTCTGTTGCTGGGTTTGTAGATGAAGAAAGGGACCATAAGCCAAGGAATGCAGGTGCCTGTTGAAGCTGGAAAAGGCAGGAAAATGGATTATCCCCTACACCTTCAAGAAATAACTGGCCCTGTGGACACCTTGATTTTAGCTCAGTGAAACCAATTTCAGATTTCTGACCTCCACAATGGGAAAATAATAAATGTGTGTTGCTTTTATGCCAGTAAACTTGGAATAATTCATTATAGCAACAATAGGAATTCAAATGATACAAGAAGACCTCAAGAGATTTGTAATATATGCTGTATATAGGTAACTATACATTAGTAATATTCATGTGGGCTATTCCTGTGTTTTCTGCTATCTTTTCTTCCTTGTTTATTTATTTTAGTAGCTCTAGGGGTTTGGTTAAATGGATGAATTGTATAGTGGTAACGTCTGGGCTTTCAGTGAACCCATCATCTGAATGGTGTACATTGTATCCAATACATAATATTCAATCTCTCATTCCCTTCCCACTTTTGAGTCTCCAATGTTCATTATATCACTGTATATGCCCTTGCATACCCATAGCTTAGCTTTCACTTATAAGTGAGAACATGCAGTTTTTGGTTTTCTGTTTCTGAGTTACTTCACTTACGATAATGGCCTCCAATTCTAACCAAGTTGCTGCAAAAGACATTATTTTGTTCTCTTATCATAACTGAGTAGTATTCCATGATCTATCTATATCTATCCATATCTCTATATCTATATCTGAAATTTTCTTTATCCACTCATCCATTGATGGACACTTGGGTTGATTCCATACCTCTGCATTTGTGAATTGTGCTATAATAAACATGTGAGTGCAGGTGTCTTTTTGACGTAATGGCTTCTTTTTCTTTGGGTAGATACCCAGTAGTGGGATTGCTGGATCAAATGGTAGAACTGTCTTTAGTTGTTTGAGAATTCTCCATACTGTTCTGCACAGAAGTTGTACCAATTTACCTAACACATCAATGGTGAGTAAGAGTTCCCTTTTCACAGCATCCATGCCAATGTCTATTGTTTTTTGACTTTTTATTAATGGCCATTCTGATTGTAAGGTGACGTCTCATTTTGGTTTTAATTTGCATTTCTCTGATGATTAGTGATGTGGAGCATTTTTTTTCATATGTTTTTTGGCCCTTTCTATGGCTCTTTTGAAAAATATCTCTTTACATTTTCCCACTTTTATGGGATTTTTTTTTTTCTTGTTGATTTGAGGTCCCTGTGGATTTTGGATATTAGCCTTTTGTTGGATGTATAGTTTGTGAATATTTTCTCCCATTCTATAGGTTGTCTATTTACTCTGTTGATAATTTAGCTATACAGAAGTATTTTAGTTTAATTAAGTCCTATTTATTTATTTTTGTTTTTATTACATTTGCTTTTGGGGTCTTGGTCATACATTTTTTACTGAGGCCAATGTTGAGAAGAGTTTTTTCCCTAGGTTTTCCTTCAGAATCCTTATGGTTTCAGGTCTTACATTTAAGTCTTTAATACATATTGTGTTAATTTTTTTGTATATGGTCAGAGATAGGGATCCAGTTTCATTCTTCTGTATTTGGCTATCTAATTTTCCCAGCACCATTTGTTGAATGGGATATCCACTCCCCAGTGTATGTTTTCATCTGCTTTGTTGAAGATCAGTTGGCTGTAGATACGTGGCTTTATTTCTGGGTTTATTTCTGGGTATATTCTGTTCCATTGGTCTATATGTCTACTTTCATATTACTTTTATTTTACAACCATGCTGTTTTGGTTGCTATAGCCTTGTAGTGTAATTTTAAGTCAGGTAATGTGATATTGCCAGATTTGTTATTTTTGTTTAGGATTGCTTAGGCTATTCAGGCTCTTTTTTTGGTTCCATATGAATTTTAGTGTTTTTTTTCTAATTCCGTGGAAAATGATGTTGATACTTTGATAGTAATTATATTGAGCCTAAGATTGCTTTGGATAGTATGGTAATTGTCACAATATTGATTCTTTTAGTCCATGAACATGTGATGCTTTTCCATTTGTTTGTGTCATCTATGATTTCTTTTATCAGTGTTTTATAGTTCTGCTTGTGGAGATGTTTCACCTCCTTAGTTAAGCATATTTTTTAGGTATTTTATGTTTTTTGCAGCTATTATAAATGGGATTGAGTTCTTGTTTTGATTATCAGCTTGATCATTATTGGCATATAGCAGAAGTACTGATTTATGTACCTTGATTTTGTACACTGAGACGTTATTGAATTCATTTATCAAACATAGGAGTCTTTGGGGTTTTCTATGTATACATTTATATCAACAGCCAACAGAGACAGTTTGACATCCTTTTTCCAATGTGGATGCTCTTTATTTCTTTATTTTGCCTGATTGTTCTGGCTAAGACCTCCAGTACCATATTGAATGGAAGTGATAAAACTGGGCACCCTTGTCTTGTTCTAGTTCTTAGGGTGAACACTTTCAAATTTGCCCTCATTCAGTATGATGTTGGCTATGGGTTTGATGTATCTGGCTTTTATTATTTTGAGTTTTGTTCATTTTCCTTCTATTCCTAGTTTGTGGATAATTTTTACTAGGAAGAGATGCTAGATTTTATTGAATGATTTTTCTACATCTATTGATGTGATCATATGGTTTTATTTTAATTCTGTTTATGTGGTGAATCATGTTTATTGACTTGCATATATTTATCCATCCTAGCATCCCTGGAATGAAACCCACTTGATTGCAGTGAATTAATTTTTTCATGTGCTGTTGGATTTGGTTTGCTAGTATTTTGTTGAGAATTTTTGCATCTATGTTCATCAGGGACATTTCCTATTTGGTTGTGTCCTTTCCTGGTTTGGGTATTTGGGTGATACTGGCTTTGTAGAATGAGTTAGGGAGGATTCTCTCCTTCTTGATCCACTGGAGTAGTTTCAGTAGGATTGATGTCAGTTTTACGACTGTCTGGTGGAATCTGGCTGTGAATTCATCTAGTTCTGGCATTTTCTTTGTTGTGAGATTTTTTTTTTTTTGTATTAATTCAATTTCAAGACTTGTTATTGGTCTGTTCAAGAGTTCTGTTTCTTCCTGATTCAGGCTTGGGGGGTTATATGCTTTTAGGAATTTATCCATTTCCTGTAGATTTTCTAGTTTGTGTGCTTACAGGTGTTCAGAGTAATTTGAATAATACTTTACATTTCTGTAGTATCTGTTGTAATGTCTTCATTTTCATTTCTGATTGAGCTTATTTAAATTCTCTTCTTTTGTTGGTTAATCTAGCTATTGGTCTATTGATTTTATTTATCTTTTCAAATAACCAGCTTTTTGTTTCATTGATCCTTGTATTTGTTGGTTTCAATTTCATTTAGTTCTGCTCTTTATTATTTCTTTTCTTCTGCTAGCTTTGGGTTTGGTTTGTTCTTGTTTTTCTAGTTCCTTGTGGCATGACATTAGCTTGTCAATTTGTGATCTTTCTGTCTTTTTTTATGTAGGCATGTAGCATTATAAACTTCTCTCTTAGCTCTGCTTTTGCTGCATCCCAGAGATTTTGATACTTTGTGTTACTGCTATAATTCCTTTCAAAAAATTTTTTAAATTTCTATCTTAATTTCATCATTGACCCAAAGATCATTCAGAAGCAGGTTGTTTAATTTCCAAGTTTTTTGTTATAGTTTTGAGAGTTCCTCCTAAAATTGATTTTAGTTTTATACTGCTGTGATCTGAGAAGATACTTGGTATGATTTAAATCTTTAAAAATTTGTTGAGACTTATTTTGTGACCTGTCATATGGTCTATCTTGGAAAATGTTCTGTGTGCTGATGACAAGTATGTATATGTTGCACTTTTGGGGCAGAATGTTTTGTAAATATTTGTTAGGTCCATTTGTTCCAGAGACCAGCTTAAGTCTAGTGCTCCCTTGTTGATTTTCTGCCTTGACAATCTGTCAACTCTGTCAGTGGATTGTTAAATTCTCCCCTGTTACTGTATTGCTGTCTATCTCTTTTCTTAGGTCTGGTAGTATTAGTTTCATGAATCTGAGAACTCTGATGTTAGGTACATATATATTTATGATTGTTATATCTTCTTGTTGAATTGATTCTTTATCATTATATAATGACCTTCTTTGTCTTTATTACTGCTGTTGATTTAAAGTCTGTTTTCTGTGATGTAAGAATAAGGTACTACTGCTTGCTTTTGGCTTCCATTTGCATGGTATATATTTTCCCACTCTTTTGCCTTGACTCTGTAAGAATCTTTATGTGTTAAGTTGGTCTCTTGAAGGAGGTAGATATTAGGATTATGTATTTTATCAATTCTGCCAACCTATATCTTTTAAGTGGAGAATTTAGAACATTTACATTCAAAGTTAATACTGATATGTGGGTAACTGTTCCATTTATCATGTGGATCATTAATTGCTTTGTATTCTCCATTGTTATTATTTCATAAGCTCCATGAATTTATAATTTTGAGTGTTTTTATACTGGTGCATATCAACCTTTTGCTTTGATGTTTACCATTCCTTTGAGCATTTCTTGTACAGGTGGTCTAGTTGTGACAAACTCTGTCAGCATTTGTTTGTCTGGGAATGACTTTACTTCTTTATTTATGAAATTTAGTTTTGCAGGATACAGAATTCTTGACTGATAGTTATTTTGTTTAGAAGACTAAAGACAGGACCCCAAAGCTTTCTCATTTAGAAGGTTTCTGCTGAGAAGTCTGCTGTTAGTCTAATAGGTTTTCCTTTATAAGTAATTTGATTTCCTTTATGTTATTTCTTTTATAAGTTATTTTGTCTCACTACTCTTGGAATTCTTTCCTTCACATTGATTTTATGTAGCCTGATAATTATACGCTGTGGTGATATCCTTTTTGTAATATATCTCCCAGGAGTTCTTTGAGCTTTTTGTGTCTAGATATCTAATATTCCAGCAAGACCAGGGAATATTTCCTCAGTTGTCCTCTCAAATAGGTTTCTAAACATTTTATTGGTGTCCTCTTCTCCTTCTTCTTCCTCTTCCTTTTCTCCTCCTTCCCCTCCTCCTCCTTCTTCTTTTTCTTCTTCTCTTTTTCTCTTCTTCTCTCTCCTCCTCTCCTCCTCCTCCTCTTCCTCCTTTACTTCTCCTTCTTCTTCTCCTCATTCTCCTCCTTCTTCTTCTTCTCCTTCTCCTTCTCCTTCTCCTTCTCCTTCTCCTTCTCCTTCTCCTTCTTCTTCTTCTTCTTCTTCTTCTTCTTCTTCTTCTTCTTCTTCCATCATCATTTGTCCTTCTTCTTCTGGAATACCTGTGATTGTTAGGTTTGGACATTTTATGTAATGCCACATTTCTTGGAGACTTTGTTTGTTTCTTTTAATATTTTTATTTATTTTTTTCTGATTGGGTTAACTTAAAACCCTCATCTTCAAGCTCTTAATTTCTTTCATCTGCTTAGTCTAGTTTATGGTTAAAATTTTCAACTGCATTGTGCATTGTGTAATTCCCTAAGCAAGTCTTTTATTTTCAGAAGTTTTGTTTTGTTTTTTTTTTGTTTGTTTGTTTTATTTTGTTTTATGGAGTCTTGCTCTGTCACCAGGCTGGAGTGCAGTGGTGCGATCTCAGCTCACTGCAATCTCTGCCTCCTGGGTTCCAGTTATTCTCCTGCCTCAGCCACCCGAGTAGCTGGGATTAGAGGTGTGTGCCACCATACCCAGTTATTTTTTGTATTTTTAATAGAGATGGGGTTTCACCATGTTGGCCAGGATGGTCTCAATCTCTTGACCTCATGATCCGCCTGCCTCAGCCTCCCAAAGTGCTGGAATTACAGGCATGAGCGACCACGCGCCACCAATTCTGTTTTTTTGTTTTGTTTTTTAAAGAAATATCTGTTTTAGATAATTTTCATTTATATCCTGAATTGTATTTTTTGACTTTTCATGTTGGTTTACAACTTTCTCTTGGATCTCACTGAGAAACTTTGCAATCAATATTTTGAATTCTTTATCTGGTATTCCAAAGATTTCATTTTGATTTGGATCCATTGCTGGAGAGTTAGTGTAATCTTTTGGGGTGTTATAAAACTGTTTGTTTGTTTTTTCATATTGCCAGAATCATTTTTCTGGTTCTTTCTCATCTGGGGATATTTCTTATTATTTTAAAATTTATTTTGATTGATCTTTGAGGTTGTGACTATAATGTGTATAGTTTATGATTGACTAGCTTTGGCTCTGGGTGCTTTTCATGTCAAAGACTCTGTATGAGTTCCTTAGATATAGAGAATCTTTGTGCAACGGCTTTCTCACATGCTGCTTGTAGTAGCGATGTACTGGGTGTGTGAGCAGGTTTACTGTCTCCTGTGGGGCTAGGATGGCAGAGGTCTCACGAAGCTTACCTCATTCCCCAGTCATGTGTACTTCCCTCCCCCCACCCTCAGTACTTTTTCACTGGGTTGAACAGTTCAGCCTTCAGGCCAGTAGAAGGGACCTAAGGGTAAGAACTGCCTGTGGCTGAAGCAGGTGGGTAAATGCAAAACCCAATAGTGGGCAAAAGTCCCAGCTCTGATAGAGGTGGCTGAAGGAGCTCCCAGCGAAATACATTGAAATCTTCGTGGGCGAAGGGAGGGAGTCACCTCAGCTCCACTATGAGGCCAACACAAAAGTGACCTAACTTCCTATCATGCCACCATCCCAGGATTTTTTATATTCAGATCAGATAGGCACCTTGGTCCATCTGCAGGAATACTAATATTCATGTAGCAGGGAGTGGAACTCCATCCCTCATGCAAGCCTTAACCTGGAGGGCACACCTCCCTTGGGGATGCAGTCACCCCCAAATGTTCCAGAAAGGCTGTGTACAGGTGCACTCTCATTGAGCTTTCGCAGGAGAATTCTTGGCTGTGTCTGCAGCAATGGCCAAAGGGGACAAGAAGTACCGTTATCCAAATCTCTTCATGAGCACAGGGGCTACTCAACTGCTGCGCAGAGCTATAGTCTTCCTCCACTGAGCCCAGCACTCTGCCTGTGCCTCTGCTTAAAGAGGTACAGCTGTTCTCTGCCCACAAGCAGGAAGTTCTGGAGTAGAGAAAAGCTCACACTCTGGTTTCTTTTGTCCCGTGGGGTGCTCACTTGGTGTGGTGCACTCCCTTTTCCCCTAGGAGTGGCAATCCCTTAGGGTCAGAAGACTATGAATGCTCCTGCTCCTCTGGATCTAGTCACCTGGTGGGGCTGCCACAATCCATGCTGGTGATGGGTGGAGCTGGACAAGGCTGATCTGCCCTCTGGTCTCCCAGTGGCAGGTGCAAGCACCAGTTCTGATGGGTGTGACAGGCAAGTGATGTATCTCTGTAAGATTTCCTTGGTTATAAATAGCCTTAGTGTGGTGGCTTTCTCAATCGCCAGCTATAGTAAGCATGTTCACATGCTTACTGCATATGTAAACAGGGTCCATGCCTTCTGAGTAGCAGGGATGGTGTAGGCAATAGTGTTAGCTGAATTTGCACAAAAGTTTTCTTCTTCCTGAGCACTATGTTGTGTCAGTAGATGTTCTAACAGGCTGTGCCAGTTGACCTCCTGCCTGGAGGCGGCACTTGCAGGAGGAAGCCAGTTGTGGCTGTGGGATTTATGCATCCCTATGTTACCCAGGAAGAGTACTCAGATATCACAGGTGATGGGTGGGGCCTTTGAACTCTCAAAAGTCTCTATCCATAGTCTGTTACTAAGGCATATAAAGGAGGCAAAGCTGTGTGGGGACTGGGTCAGCCAAGTTTGTGCTCTGGCTCCCCAAGTGCAGATGCAAAGCAGCGGAGGTTGAAAGGAAGTTTCCTGGCCACTGGGGTAATGTTCCAGAGAGGAGTGGGACCATTTCTGCTGCACAAAAGAGTCTGCACAGGAAGAGAGGGGCAGCAGGCCACAATGAGACACACTCAGCTCCCATGACCCTGACATGGTGTGTCTCACACCTGCAGACTTCTGCGGAAGAAAGATGTAACTGCCAGCAGAATCCCAGGCAGTCCATGCTCAGAATACCAACTGACCCAGGATGCAAGACTTCCCACTCAAGACACAAACTATGGCTCTCAGGCCACACACCTCCTGGACTGACGCGCAAAGCAGAGGTGTCCAGCTCCCGCATCTGTGGCAAGAGCACGCTTCCCACTTGTGCTCGGCTCTGGCCGTGGGGATTCATCCCCACTTGAGATTAGATCACGAATCTCATTTGGGAGTTTCCTTCATTCCCTTTCTCCCTTCCTGTCCCTCCTCTCCCTCCCTTCCTCTTTCTTCTTATTTATTTTCAGACGGAGTCTCGCTTTGTCGCCAGGCTGGAGTGCAGTGGCGCGATCTCGGCTCACTGCAACCTCTGTCTCCCGGGTTCAAGTGATTCTCCTGCCTCAGCCTCCCGAGCAACTGGGACTACCAGCACGCGCCACCATGGCCAACTAATTCCTGTATTTTTAGTAGAGACGGGGTTTCACCATGTTGGCCAGGATAGTCTCCATCTCTTGACCTCGTGATCCGCCGGCATCCGTCTTCCAAAGTGCTGGGATTACAGGCGTGAGCCACCACGCCCTGCCACATTTGGGAGTTTCTTGCAACCTGTAAGCACTGGCTGAGCTTAACTTGCCAACCTTTGTGAGGATTTTACGAGTTAGGATCAGGAATGTCTTCCTTCTGTATCACTGGGGTCTAGGAGTGCCTGCAAAGTGTGTCCTGATGCTGCTCCTTCTCATATCCTCCTCACTGCTCACAAAATCAGCTTCAGTGCTGGGTAGGGTTAAGGCACTCCCCTGTGGCCTGGATTGCCAGGCTTTGCAGTGGAAATGAGAATCATGGTGATGGTCTCTCCCTGTTTGGCACCGTGGAGACTCACAGTTTTCTGCCTCACTCATGGTGTAAGTTGCTGCCTACTGCTCCTTTGAAAGTATCTGAAGTTTCTTTCACTTTTTCTGTGAAGTTTCTCTTTTCTTTCTTGGATAAAAGTTCACAATGTGTCACCAGGCATGGTGGCTCATAACTATAATGCCAGTACTTTGGAGGCTGAGGCAGGAGGATCATTTGAACCCAGGAGTTCAAGATCTAGGCAACATAATGAGACCTTAGCTCTACAAAATATAATAAAAAGAAAATTAGCTGGGTGTTGTGCATACCTGTGGTCCCAGCTATGTGGGAACTGAGGTGATAGGATCACTTCACTTAACCCAGGAGTTTGAGGGCTGGGCCATGAGCTATGATCGTGCCACTGCATGTAGCCTGAGGAACAGAGCAGATATTTCTCAAAAAAAAAAAAAAAAAAAAAAAAAAACAAAAAAAGCTAACACACACTATTTTGCTCTTGCTCTCTCCAAGTGACTGAGGCACACTAACAAAGGCTCCAATCTGCTATCTTGGGGATAAAAAACTGTCTTTTCTTCTTATCCACCCTTTCTATCCATTCATTCCGTAACCATTCTCAAGACTCTAACATTGTACTCAGGATTCTCCAAAAGATAACGAATAGCTTTTTTTGGCCAAACCCAAACAACACTGTCTGTGGTATTAGAAAAATCCTGATCACATAATCCTTCTTAAAATTTTCTTCTGCTTTTATTTTCACGTTACTCTTCCCTACCAGCATGTCCTGCTACATCTCTACATTTTCCCCCTTTCCCTTTCTATTCTCAAAGCTTGAATGTGGTTGTTGTTTAAGGTGTTTCTTAGCCCCTTGGTTATTTTCCCATTCACTCATTTTTGAGCACATCCTTTCCCATGCCTCACTATTTGGTCAGTTACTCTATTCTGCTCCCTATTCTATACTCTAGGAGTGTATTCCCAAAGTCTATAGCATGCTTTGTGCATCCTTTATCTCCTCCCCAAACCAGTTCTCCAAAACAGCTCTATGGCTCTGTCAGTGCTTCTGTCATTTCCTACCACGTTGGAAAAATGGGGAAATACTTACTCCCAAATCCAACTGGTTGGCAAGCTTTGCCATTTCTCCTTCAATGTGTTTTACTCTTCTTTTATGTCTATTTATAAGGTATAGCCCTGATATTATCTCCCATCTGATCTCTTTTCCCATCAATTATCTCCTCTGTCCATTTTACCCATTCATTGTAATCAGATAAAACTTTCTAATATATAATTATCAATTATTTTGTGCACAGTGTTCAAAGTCCTCTGTCATTTAGCCCATCCTACTTATTTGTGTTTATTTCTCACTGTTCCCCCACACTCACTTCTATTCTCATCAGACTGGGTAACTTGTTGTTCCCTGCTCAGTTCTACTCCTGTGTTTTCTAAAGTGCATTCTTTCTTTTTTCAAATGCTATTCTTCTTCCTCTCTAGTCATTTTAATAATACTTCCTTTTCAAGGCTTACCATATGCCTCACTTAGCATTGACAGATTTTTAAATAAAAATATCAGATACATCTGTTAAAATCTGCTCCCCATTGGTAGAAATATTGAGTATGTGATACAATAAAGTGAGTGGTTTATGTTAGACTGGTATAAAAAGATGCATTAAGAAAAAAAGAGATAAATGTGTGTAAATGTATAAAATGTATTTTAATAAACTCCCTTCCTATACAATAAATGTATTTCTTACTGACTTAAATCTTGGCTCTCTGTAGATTATTCATGACACAGGATCACTTAAGCCCATTTAATACAAACACAAAAGAAATACTTGGAATCATTTAGAAATAAATTAGCATTAACAAGTCTTTTGTTGAAAAAAATGATCTTCCTTTATTAAGAAAGCCTGTTTTCATGACAAATAGGCATAAATTGAGCAGTTAAAATTATGTAACGAAAATATTTATTGAGCATCTACTATGTGCAAGGCATTTTTCTCAGGATTGGGATACAGTGCTAAGGATGGTTTATGCAATCATGAAGCTTATTATTTATTTCCCAGGTGTTAAAATCTCAGTCTTATTTATTGTACTAAAATAACTCAGTTTCTCATATTTGCTAAACTCAGCTCTTAGAACATAATATGGTACATTTTCAAATGAAATCTACATGGCTTAATAGGCTCTTGTATACAAATTTAGTGCTTCAGGGATACAACTATTGATGAAGCCAACTAATAAATATTCTTTCTACAATAAAAATATCACTCTCAGATGGAAAACATCATTGTTTCTTCTTCCAGGGGTTTTGGCACTAAATAAAAAAATTTTTTAAATTATTTACTTAAAGAGTCCTGGTATGTATATATTTTAAAAGTAAATGTTCCAAATATCTTTCTCTTTATTTGAGCATTGTGAAAACAAAGATGAAATTTTCACCAAGAGCAAGGCTGTTGCAGAGTATACATTTTAAAAAGGAAAATCTTTGGCATTATAGACTGGCAGCTGTGCATGTCAAGTTCATGCTTCCAAATCTGAAGCCTACTCATCAGACATTCACTGAATCTCAGACCTACTGAATTAACAATTGGGGAGGAGCTCCTTTTCTAATTTATACAATGTGCCCTATGGCTAAGGGGAGGCAGGCTGTATGTGATTCTACGCATTTATTTCTGAATGGATCTTTTTTGCAGTCCCTAAAATGCCTGCGTCAGTGCTCAATAAATATTAGATGACCCAAAGGAAACCCACATAGTCATGTTCTTAAGCTCAAGTAGAAGTAGAGTGGACAGTCTTTCAAGTATGCCACCATCTGAAGGGGCTTTTCCTTAGCACTGATTCTCTTCTTCCTCATTCCCATTCATAGTCAGCTATTTCGGTCTCCTAGGCTGGAAAACTTTGGTAGATTTGCTCACTGGGATCTTGGTTTAATCTATGGCATAATTCACTGTTTTTTGTATTTCTGCCTTGGTTTCACTTTTAAGGGCAGATTTGTATTATTAGTTCCACTGGCATTCATCATATTAAGAAACAACCTTAAATCCACAATTTTTTCACAGGATGAGCTGTATTTTTGTCCCTGGAAAATATAAGCTTGTACATTTGCATCAGTCCCAGACATTTCAGCCAGGAGCCTCAAGACAATACAGGTAATACCATTGCTATGATCACTACAAAAATTCAGCAGTAACTTCAAGCATTTTCTACCTTCAACATATCTCTATTTTGTCTTATGAATGCTTCACCACTGCACTGTCTGCATTATTCATTTTATGAATAATCTACATATTTCTTCATTCTTATATTTACTGATGCTTTTTGCCAATTTCTAGTTTTACCCAAAATAATCCATCATCTTTCTAGATCATTATAGGTAGATGCAAGGTGCAGAATATTATATAGAAATAATTATTTTGCTATTAACTAGCACAAAAAAATCTTTATTTCAAAGTCTTGCTTTTGGGAATGTTTATGAATAATTTTCAAAACACACAAGGATAATCATTTTCAAAACTGGCAAAGATCAAAATAAGCTTTTCTAAATTGTACAATACAAATGGAAAAAAGTTCTGGAAATATGTGCATTAATATACTAATTAGCTACCTCTGGAGACAGAACATTGAATGTGTATTTGAAAACATGTGTAAAGTCTTATAGAACATAATTTAAGATTAAATCAACCGGTCAGAAGTCCAAATGAAGAATTTCTCATTATAGCCTAAAATGGCTTCAAAGACTACCAATTCTTGGCTCCTGGGTATTGAAGTATCTTTTCCTCTTTAGAACGATAGTTCTAAACCTTTTTTGAATCATATGTCCAGTTTAAAATATGATAAAAGTTGTGGACTCTTCATGGGAAATTGCATGTATGTGTGTGTGCATTGTGTGTGTGCACTTTTTCATACAGTTGCTAATATGTGGTACCTGAGTGCAGATTATTGTTCTCCAGGTCTGGAAGACAATTGGACTCCCAATTAAAAACTCGTTTCTCAGAGCATCAAGGCAAGACACACCAAGGCCAAAGGAAAAACTTATTTCCTCATCAGATCATTTAACTGTTCATTTCTTTCCTATTGACAATCTGTGGTGTGTTTAAACCATACAGGGATGGAGTGATAGAACAGAGAACACAGAAAGGATGGTTCCCTTTCCCTAGGAGCTTAGAAAGACTAACTCCCAGGAAATAAAACTAGAGATGGGAGGCAATACAGAGGCAAGCACAAAATTCAGTGGAGCAGAAAGGCTTCATAGGTAGCTGGGTACAGAAGGGCAAGATAAAAGGGGCCTGGAATTCAAAAAAGACTTCACAGGGGAGCTGAGTTCTGAGGTACGTACGCTCCAAAGCCCTGCTTGTTCCACAGTGAAAATAGTATTTGGAGGACTCCAGTTCTTTTCCTATCTGGCTCCCTTTCATCCTTTCTCTTTCCTTCCATTCTTTCCTTTGGTTTTCAGACTCCTTTTAATCTTATTTATCACCCAGTGATTACTCTGTTAAACAGAGCTTTCAATATGACACAGACTTTCATTATGACACAGATCAAAAACTGCATCAGATTTTTTTATCATAGTAGATGGAAAGATGTTTCCTGGTAGCAAATTCATGTAGCCTTCTCCAAATAGCCTACAGAATTGTCTCCTTAAGAATACATGTCACATTCTCCTCCCACATAGTTCTATTTCTCTTTTCAATTTGTGTTCCTGACAAAGAGGAAACCGGAAGATATGTCTGTGCAAAAATACTGTAAAAATGCTCCAAGCCATTGACTTGGGTCAGTTACCTATGACTTTTTAGGGCAGATAAATTGTGGTTAATAGCCATCTAGAAGAGAGACTCATTCATTCATTCTTTTGCTCATCCATTTGAACAAGTTTGAAATAATTTATTAGTTTATAGTCTGCTTGGGCAGATTTGACATGAAGTACTGTGAAAAATACCACATAGCATGCTAAATTTCAAATTAAAGGGTTAATGGTTAATCCTTGGTTAATGGATTCTGATTCTGCTATATAGTCATGGCAACTTTATTTTACATGTCAAATGAATACACTTTTTATGATGATTTTTTAAAAATCCTTAACATTTATTAGAGTGGTAACTGTCCCTCTCTTTCCCATAAACTCAACTGTCAATACATCAAAACTTTAGTAAAATATAATTATATTGTTTTGATATACACAAAGTCACAACCTATGCATTGATAAATTTTTACCACATCCTCTACCCTTTGATCTGATTTCTGTATTTCCTGCGCTGCTGAACAAATTCACAGTCCCTACTGAATAACTTATTAAGGTTACTGATGTTTCTCACTGCATGCAATGATTAGTCTTGATGATGGAAGTTAGTTGAATGAAGGACATTTTACCTGCACATGTATTGGTCAAATAATTAATTTTATAAAATGCCTATAATAATATTAGTCTGCTTTAAATGATAAGGCAAAGCCATCCATATCTTCACAATATTGGAATGTCTGAAAATTGACATGCAAAATGATGGGTCTTCAGGCAGAGATAAACCCCAGCACAACTTTCTGAGGATTTAGATAAGGCTCCACAGTCAGCCCAGGAGCTTGCTGTCTGCAGGCTCCAGGGAGAGTGCGCTGGTAAACATAAAGGATGCCAGGTAAGTTGGCAGAGGTGAAGGCAATTCACAGGCTAATCATCTGAAGCCTTTGGAAGTTTGTAACAGTTTTCAGTCATGCTTTGGACAACACAATTTTGTGGTTAAAGGGAAATCCATTTATCCTATGAAATTTTCAGTATGTCTTTCTTAAGTTCTGATTTCTAAGTTCAAAACTAAAAACACATAACCTCTTAATCTTTTTTTCCTTTCTCAGGGAAGCTAACTTTCTTTCAACTTTTATGTTAGAGGACTTCACAACAGATAGCTCTTGGATTCTGACCCAATTTGTATTTGGCTTTATTTTGATGCTTTCAATTTGGTTAACAATTTTGTTAACCTGTTTTCTAACTTTGGCAAAGATGCCTGAGAAAAAAGAAATTCATTCCAAATATTGAACATGGCCCCTGTTGGTAACTTCTGAATAATTCAATATTTTAATATCTACTTGTTTCTTTTCTAAGCAATTTAATGTTATTGAGATTAAATTCAATTATGATAAAAGATTATCAGCTAAAGGGGCAGATACATTCCCTGCTATTTTATAATTTAAGGCCAGTAGCTACAAGCAATAAACAAACAAAAATGCCTTATTACTTGTTTTTTGGAAGGATTTTTTTCCTCCACTACCTTTCTTTTAAGATTCTAGAAACAAGTGAGCGTGTTTTTAGAATTCTCTGTAACTTGGAAAGATTTGATTGTACTGACAGCAGAATTGTATGGCTGCTGTGCTTGAGTGGAGAAGAACAGGGCGTTTGAATCTTTACAGTCGTGAAAGGGAAAATTCAGGCTCATTAATTTCATTACTATACAAAGTGACAGGTAGGCAACAGTGAAAACAAAGCCCCTCACTTGTGTAAGTATCCATGGGCCTTTTTTCTTTGATTCTCCAATGGATTTGTGCTGCTACAGACCAAGTCAATTAATTTTCCTCCCAATCTGTAGTTTGCTCTGTTTTTGTCAATCAGTTTGTCTCCATGGCAATTTTATCTGTCCAATTTTCAATTTGTAGCAGCATTTTTGCTTTTCATTTCCTGGCTTTTAAACTGTCATCTTCATTCTACAACTCCCATGATCCTTGATTTATTGTTTGTTCTTGCGTCTGAAGGGACTTCCGTATACCCGTCAGTTTCTTATGCAGTTACTTTTTCTTCATGATTTTTTTCTTTTACCATCAAATGCCTCTTCTGTTTAGAGTTTGTATTCTAAGCACTGCAACTGTAAGCACATGACCACAAGGCCCTGCATGACTCTTGCTATTGTAGGTTTTCACAGATCTCCCTTAAGGATGTAGAATTCCCTTTATTTTTTTCTTTGCCAAAATAAGACGCTGCTCCCAAAAGATTTCTTCCAAGTGTCTACCTGAGTAATACCATATATGAGCCCTTTATTTTGTTTCTTATCTACATGTATTCACGCCTTTTGTTTTGTATTATCATATATCTATCTTTGCTCTCTAGTAGCTTTGTGACTTGTCTTTCTAACATGGGGGAGGCTACCTGAAGAGGGATACTGCTTTCTTCCTTTCCTTTGCCTTACATGAAATGTCAGTTAGGTACATGCTAAATCTTTAGAAAATGCTTATTGAATACATAAAAATATAATCAGAGGCAGAGAAAGCTTTCTTCAAATATTGTTTACCTAAAGTGTAAGCATGGCTCCACTGGACTCCTTATTAAATCTAAATGGTACACTTAAAAAATATCATGGATCAAATCCTAATAAAACTTCCGAGCTATATCAACTTTTCCAGATTACTTAGAAAACCTATGTGAATAGTTCTTACTCTTTATTCTAGATAGACTATGGAAATGACAGAGAGACTCAATTGTTTTCTGTCAATTATTTTTTCTAAATAATTTTTGCATAGCAGATCCTCTTGAAAAGATTCTCTTAACATTGTATTAGCAATGCTAATAGTTTTACTCTTCTTGCATGCAGCACTTGCAGTATTGACTAATTCTTTCATTTATAGTTTTTTTACTTTCTGAGACCCTTTCACATGGCCTCAACTGGTTTGATTCCAAATACCAAATTGCAGAATAGCTAAAGTGGCTAACATTATCTTCATTTTAAAGATTACAACATTGGGAATCTAAAATGTAGCTCCTGTAAAGTGATTACTATTAGAGTTGAGATCAGACTTAGGTCTTGGGGGTTCAGCTCTTTCCATGTATTCTGGCATTCTTTTGTGTGCATGATGAAAACTGAGCAAATGCTAATGATATTACTGTTAAGAAGAGTTTAGTTTTGTAAATATATCAGTTAGTATAGTACTATCAGGCTTAATTTAAATGAAATAATTTTAAATTATTTACTCCAAATCAGTGAAAATCATTTGTCAAAAAACATAATTGCTATTAATCATAGCAACAACAAGGCAATATCAAGTATAAGAAGTTTCATGGATTTTGACTCCAGCTTTGCCACTTAAATTGCCAAATAAATTTGATCAAGTTAGTTAAACTTTCTGAACCTCAGTTTTACTATGTATAAAATGAGAGGCAGGTGGAGAGAGGAGTTAAGCATAAAAACCCTCTAAGTGATTTGTGATATATAGATTTATAATATATAAAGTACTTAGTGTAGTGGATATTAAGAAGAGTTTAAAAATGCCAGTTTTATTGTTTGTCGGCAATTCCTATTAAATTTCATAACTTAAAAATGTTGAAAACTTGGTTGAAAAAAACTCAAACTATAAAAGCTATCCAGATAAAAGATGAAATACAAGCAATTTTACGTGTATAATACAACCCCCAAAGCATTCAACATGTTGAAACTTAATGATATATCAGAAGGTGAGAGTAACATTCTAAAATAAAGATTGCTGTCAAAAAACTGAAAGGCAAGGCATTTGGTAGTACGCAGCTATTCGTGAATAAATAATAGAATGAGTAAATCAAACTTTGGGAAGAATAAAGAATAGTCCCTTGAAGTCACAGTGACTGAGAATTGTTTATCTTAATCAAATAATGCAAGCAGTATTAGAATAATATTAAATTTGTACTAATGGAAATAAACAATATGCACTACTTTGTATTTTCAATAACTAGCCATCCCAGCTAACACTACCTGAGGTAAATGTTTTAGCAGAGCAGTACAGATATTAGTAGCAAGATTTTTACTATCTTTCCATTGGCAACATGCTAGGTTTTGCTTGAACACACTCTCAATTCTATAGTGTATCAACAACAATAGACTTTTGGGTGCTGTTTTCTTTTTTCCTTCAAAATTGGCCAAGTATTTTAAGTGCTGAAAAAGCTACCTTGAGTTCAACTTTTATTATTCAATAACTAGTTACACGCACATTTTCATTATAATGATCACTTTTCATTGAGAAACAACTTTATCACATTTCCACTGAATAATTTAAAAAACAGGTGGGCTTATTATTTCATGTAGTCAATATTATCTTTATTCGTAGATGGTAAATTTAAGGTACAGAAAATAATATGACTGCCCAAAAAATCCTTGGGAAAAATCATAGCCCAATCGCAAGCTTAGTTCTTTGAACTGTCAAGTTCTTTTTATTAATCCAATCTCTGATAATTCTATTTCAAATCAATGATAATAGAATTTAAACTTACTTAGGATGATACAATTTTTAGTCCTTTACTGTGTACATAATTCCAAAGTAGATGCCATATTCACTTACAAGAAACTTTTATTTTCTGCTGTCTGTGCTCATACCTAAAAAAAAAAAAAGCTTAAGAGCCCATGTTTTCTTTTTGTGGTTTTGACTAGAATTGTAATATTAGTGGAAATTTGCATTTTAATATGATTTAGTAAAATAGTGAAATAGCTAGAGGATTTCCTTAGGGGATTAAAAGCTATGAAACTTAATAAAAGGGATAGCTATGTTTTTTGTCTTCATTCAGTATTTTGCTTATATGTAACTATCTAAATCAAGAGCCTAGTCACTATACAAATATTATATGTTTATAACCTTACAGGATCACTAACTCCAGCCATTTCCTGGAAGAAATAGAATTATTTTAATATACTTGTGGCTTCTTAAATCAAAATTCTTTGAAAAACTACAGTAGATATGTAACATATTTAGGCAAATGCCTTTCAAGCAATGTAAAATTTTATAACTGAAGTTCATCTCAATAATTTTAAATGAAAGAATATAAAACACAAAATATAGTGGGCTGATATAGGTAAATGTTTTCACTAAGGATCAAATTATTATCTCTGAAAAAGATGTATTTATTTTAAATTAAGTGTTATTAGGCAGAAAGAAAGAAAACAGTAGAACTCTGGACATAAAAAAAAATCACCAGAAGAAGGATCTTAAGAAAGAACAACAAAGAAGTGAATGGAGTGTGCTATCTCCTAGTGAAGAAGCTTCGCACTCACCTCAGAATGGGAGCTCACTGACTTATAAGTGGTGATTGATTGCACTGAACAATTTCTTTAATCATGATTCTTTGAAGTCCTATCACACATTGGAGACAAATGGAATGAAAATTAGAAATACATTCTGTGGACATTGTAGAGGGGGCAGTAAGTGACCATATGTTTATGCTAATATAACTTCAATTCTCACCTGAACCTCGTGCTCCAAGTTTTACTCCAGGTCTTTCTTGAAGCACACAGTGCGGTCTTATGCCTCAGTTTTCTCTTTTCTATGTACTCTACCTCTTTTGTGAGCTGCTTTTTTGCCTATTTGTTTTGTAGGGAAATCAACAGAGGGAAGAATACAGTGCAGAACTGCGGAAAGCTATTTGGAGCTGTTTTGTTCTTTTGCACTTTTTCTGAATGTCTCTGATCAGCACCATTTTTGAAATGAGGAGGGGAGGTGATGAGTAGCATGAGAGTTGCAGTACATTTCCCAGAGAAGAAGGGTTGAGGAGCTAGTTCAGCTTCAACAGTACTCAGGAGTTGGCAGAGAAAGCAGTTGGTACCCCCATTTTCCTACATTGTGAGAAGCGAGTCAGAATCTCAGGTATAAGCTCAAGAATACAAATGTGGAAATGATTAAGATGAGCTTGAAGATGCACACACTTCCATAAACTTCTAGTAATTTATAGAGTTGAACATGTGGCAGAATTGTATAATATTTCATATAAAAAGTGATCTTGGCTCTGGTCCTCACCTCGGTCCTCACCAATCAACATCAGATTTTACAACAGCAGATGCTAACACCTACGGCTGGAAAAATGTCAGAGAAGAGTCATGATGTTGGAGTTAAATAGGAGAAGTTTCTTCTTCAGAAAATTGGGATAAATACTGGTTATACTGAATAAATTTGTAATTTTCTAGGCAAAATTCAACCATGCTATAAAACAAAATAGGCTCTTTGGAAAAAAAAAAAGTATAAGGAAAAAAAGGTTTGTTAACCACAACTGACCAAAATCATAATTAATATACAACAATCACAAATAAGTTCCTGAAATGGCTGAAACATAATGACTGTTTGGTTACTATTATAAAGCAACACACATGGGTTTTGCCTTTCTACATCAGAATAGATTGTATTTACTGATCTCATAGAGCAGTTATTTTGGCACTGTGTCAGTATAATTTGATTTTAAATTAAAATAAATGCTTATGTGTAGTTTTTAATAAGTGAAATTTAATAATAAAACAGTAAAATAATAAAACATTAATTATAATGTTACATATTACTTCCACTCTTCATGGTATTCTAGAAAGTGCTAGAGGTTTGGACTCAGAGAATCATGTGTTCAGAACTCAGTGAGTCATTTTCTTCTTTGAGCTTTTATTTCTTTACATGAAAATTGAAATATTAATACCACAATAATAATTGTGAGAATTACATGAGATGATACATGTGAACACCTGGCAGACAGATGAGATTTAATAAATGCTAATGCCCTTTCTCATTTTAAATAATAAGAAATATATATCAAATTCTGTTCTAACATTTAATTTTTTTTAACCTAAAGATGTTCCTTGGTAACATATTTAAAATAATTAGACCCAAACAATAAAATTATGAGACTTGCTGTGCTTCCTGTAAAGACTTGGTTTGATTTGCCTCTCTTAAAAATTGAAGGAAAAGAAAGTTGGCCCAATGTAATCTCTACAACTTTGAAGAAATACAGATGATTAAAATTAATCCAGTATAAAATAACAGCTTTTAAGTCTTAGACAATGGGATCCTCTAGAATTCTGAGAGAATATAAACATAGTGTGGCAGAGAGAGTGAAAATTTTGGAGGAAGGAAGGTACACATTTCTTAACGTTAAAAACGGATACTTTCTGAAAGAATTTTACAAAGAGTAGATCTGGCATAGATCATTAAGTTTTGTAGGCAGTGAAGGTTGGCAGGGAATTTTGTTTTTCTTGCCTGGTCATCACTTATAGTCTCCCGCTGGGTTTTAATCTTATGGTTCTAAAGTATACTAACCGAAGCTATTACTTCTGTTTGAGGAATCTGCATGTGTTTATAAGACTACTGAGCACTTAATGGCCTTTACAACCCCAAAGAACAATGATCGGAGTGGTTTGGATTTAGGGACTGTGTGAGACCACTGAAGTTCCAATAGCAGGTGACCTGTGAGCCATCCTGAGCTGTTCACAGTGATGCAGACATGCATGGTTTCTGCAGGTAGAGGGACTCAACAGATGATCTTCAAGATGTTTTTATTCTTTGATCTCATGATATGGTTGTATATTTTAATATAATGATATTACTCCTTTCCCTTTTTAACAGAATGGCTTGAGACCCAAGTCTACCAAAAAAAAAAAAAAGAGACTTTCTGTAAAACAGAATCTTATTTTTTTTTTTCCTTAGAAAATAATCTAACACTTAGATGTAAACGGAAGAATTCCTAATTTCATCTTTTGAATAGATTTTATTACTGGATGGGGATTGTGGAATGGAGAAAAATGTAATGAAATTTAGAAGTTGCAAGGAAGATCTCAACCACCTGAGAAAGTTCAAACCTGGGAAAGGCAGGACCCTCACTGCTTCCTATCATCCAAAGCGCAAGACAGTCTTAGTTCAGAAAGACAGTAATACTAGAACACAACAGAACTTTGCCCCACAGTTTAACTGACTCAGAGTTACTGAAGCACTGGGATTTGCTGTCACTTTCTGGGTATTAGGTGGGTTTCAAAATATGTGTTACTACAGCAATTTTCATTCCATAAATCTGAATTTCTTGTTAAAGTAGCATTATGTCAAAATAAGACTTTGATGATATTTGTGGTTGTCTGAGGAAGCACCTTGTGCTTCTGCTTCTGAAGTCGTGTGTGTGTGTGTTTGTGTGTGTGTAAAGTTAGCCACCAACAAAAATTTCTTCTCTGACAGATTTCTGTTGTATAATGACTGTCTGCATTATTAAGGGCCACAGAACAACAACCGAATCTTAAAAACAATTTTCTTTGAAGTTCAATGAAATAGCCTTTTGCTCTAATTGCTTATTTACTTCAACCAGGAAAGACAAGTCATTTGTTTAGAATACAATACTCTCCAATTTCAGAGAAATCAAGGGAACCTGACTGAAATTGATCAAAATAAAATAAATCCAACAGAACAATAGTAGCTAAATTATAGGTTCTACACTGAATTTTTTCATAACAGTTCTGTATTTGACTTTATTCAAGGCCTGAAAAATAAGGAATGGTGGAATCAAAACAAAAGAAAATCTTTTTGCCAATCATACTCCACAAGTTTTGCTCTTGCTGGCTGTGGATACTTACAGAAAAAATAATAGGTATTTTTAAGTAGTTCTAAGGCATATTTGTACTTTGCCCCATATGGCTCCATAAAGTCGAGTCCCTTCTGAAAATAAATATGAGTTTTTTGTTTTTGTTTGTGACAGGGGCTCACTCTTTCATCCAGGCTGGAGTACAGTGACACAATGATACCTCACTGTACCCTCGACCTCCCAGGCTCAAGAGATTCTCCTGCCTCAGCCTCCTGAGTAGCTGGGACCACAGGTGCATGACACCGTGCCTGGCTAATATTTTCATTTTTTTGTAGAGATGGGGTCTCCATATGTTACCCAGGCTGGTCTTGAACTCATGGGCTCAAGCATTCTCCAGTCTTTGCCTCCTGAAGTGCTGGGATTACAGGCATGAGCCATCACATCTGGCCTTCTTTTGTCATCATCTTGTTTTACATGCCTAATTTAAGCTTTAAGCCTAAAGGTGTTAGACAATTTTAAATTCAGAATAGGCAATATAGAGGAAATACAGTTTAATGTCAGGTATTGTATTTGTAACATTTAAAAACAATTGTACTTTCACTTGTTTTAGGTTTAGAGCTCTGAATTTTTTTGTAGAACTCTGAATATTAATTCTAGACATTCATACCGAAGGAAGTGTTTTTCCTTTATTGGAAGATTGTAAAATGATTTGGTGAATACAAGGGAGAGGACAGAGGAAGACCAGGTTCAAATTGGTGAAATTGATTTATGCTAAACATTTCCTAGTTTTATGTGAAAGAAGCTTCAATCTTCCTTGGGTTATATTCTCCCTTTCTTCATCACCAAAACCTCAAATCACTTTTCTCATCAATTTCTGTCCAAATTTCTCATACTTCTGCCACCTTAGCAAGTTAACTCTATTTCTTCTTGTCCCCATCTCCACACAAACATTTAGAGTTGTCATCACAGCATATACAATTTTGTATTCAGCCTTTTTCATTACAGATTTTCACATTACCTCATGGACTTCTTTAATTCTTTCAAATACTATTAAAATTAAGTCAAGTAAAAAATTATGATATTTATTTACCCACACTCAGTGAAGCCATATACCCATAAAATAGTATGGGTACTACTGAGGCCACATATAACTACCTTTGATTGCATCCCTTTCTCTCTTCCCAAGGGGTAACTTCTACACAAAATCTAGTGTTTTTATTCCTGGACATTTCTTTATGCTTTTATTGCACATACATGTCTTCTTGGGAATCTTGTACACTTTTTATTCCTAAGAAAACCCTTGCATACATCACAGAGAAATTTTAACAGCTCTTTGAACTTTCATGCTTTAGAGTCAAAATCACCTAACTTTAAAGCCACAAAAGAGTAGTAAATGCACCACCGTATGTGATTTGCCACTCAAATTACCAAGGCAGCCCACGTGCCCAGAAATCCATGCCACTTGTATTTAATGTAGGTCAGCATTTACACACTCTGTCCTTGGAAGAACTCTCAGTTTACAAAAGTGATGCTGTTCAGGCAGTCTCTCATCTTCTTCCCTGGTCTAATTGGTACTCTCTTTCCTTTGAACTGTTTGAAAGTCAGACAAGATGTTAAGTCAGAAAAACATAAGAAAAGAAGCACAAAACCCTGCTTTCCAACACCATCACAGTCATTCTGAAATAAATCAGAATGGTTATTCCTTAGTATTCTCAAATGTGTAATTCATAGAAATATGTAAAATAAAGGTGTACTTTAGCTGACTTTCTTCTAAGAATGAGATATCTTGTTTATTCTCATAGCAAAACCCAAATAATCACTTTTTACATTTACTAATTAATTTTGCTTCTTCATCTAAAGAGTTGATTTTTTTTCTTCTTTTAGTAGCCTTGCCTTTTGTGAAATAAAATGCTAGGCATCAGAAGGGAGAATTCAGATGTTGTTGTGATACATCCTAAAACATTTGTTAGCATTTATCCTACTTTTTATATACAGTAAGGGATTTTCACTGCCAAGGCCATAACCCACTATATCAAAGGGGATGTGGACACAAACATCCATTTTCCAAAGTATATAAGGTTTACAGTCAGAGGCTTTTCTTTCTTTTTTGGTTCATTCAACAGTAATGTTACAATGGGATGCTGTTGACAGATTCCTGGTTTCTTTTTGTTCTACACCAAAAGTGTGACCTCACTGTAGTACCACTGGCAAGATGATAAATAGATTTAGTTAATATTAGCTGTGAGACAAACATATCATTTAGCCTCAATATGTGACTGCTAATCATCAAAATGAAGCTTCCAGTGATCAAACATGCTGATTTATGGTATGAGAAGGATACAGGTTGACTATTTTTCAACATTTCAATTGATTAATATCACCTTTGTTTACAAGTCTGAAACTGAGTTATTGTCTTATTATAATATCTGATGGGTTTTCTTCAGTTTCAGATAAAATTGAATTTTGATACATGCTACTAAATATCTGTTAAGGCTAAATTCAACAAAATTGTCTTTTGTGCCCTAAATCTTTAAGATCATTTATCTTGGCCAGGAACACACAGAGACTCTCTTATCAAGTTGCTAGAAGCTATTTTTATTAGTAACATGGTCTCCTCTGGAAATGGAGCTGAAGTTAACATTAGCAAGCTTTGATTTGAGATTTCCGGAAGTTAATTTAAAGGTAAATCATGGGTATACCCTGTGGAAAATATAATATTCTCATACTCTGTAAATACATTTTGTAATATTGTTACTCAGCTAAAACTCAAGTGTAGGGCAAACAAATGAGAAATCTGGATTAATTAACTTGAGTAGATGGCATTTTTCTTCTGTATCAGGCAGAGTAATTGGCATTAAATTTTTTTTTTTTTTTTTTTTTTTTTTTTTTTTTTTTTGAGACCGAGTCTTGCTCTGCCCTCCAGGCTGGAGTGCAGTGGCCAGCTCTCAGCTCACTGCAAGCTCCGCCTCCCAGGTTCACGCCATTCTCCTGTCTCAGCCTCCCGAGTAGCTGGGACTACAGGCGCCTGCCTCGTCGCCCGGCTAGTTTTTTGTATTTTTTAGTAGAGACGGGGTTTCACCGTATTAGCCAGGATGGTCTCGATCTTCTGACCTCGTGATCCGCCCGTCTCGGCCTCCCAAAGTGCTGGGATTACAGGCTTGAGCCACCGCGCCCGGCCGGCATTAAAATTTTTAGAAGCATTTCTATTGTTTGTAAACTTTTGGAAGCATATCTACTATTAGTAGTGTATGTCTCTTCATCAAAATATGGTTTTGAGTTATTGACCAATCCCTTTTAAAGATCTTGGAACTACAGCATGAGAAAATACATGTTTCTATCACTGGACTTGATAAAAATATTCAATGGAACTCATGTAATTTTAGCACATATAACTCAGAAATCACAAGAATTGGCATCACATTTGTGCTTGATAAGGTAATGGTTTGATAATTTAAATGCCCTTCTAAAGAAAGCACAATGACAAAGAAAAAAAATTCCCTGGATATATTAAAACCAATCTGCAGCTACAAGATTCTGCAGGCCAACAAAGCCTGAGATTCCTTTTTGGGCTCCTGTTTTCAACACTGAATGGGTTTGCACTGCAATATTCAGAGGCAATAAAACATACCTGTGCTATTGAAAATTGGAATTGCAAATATTAGTAGAGAAAACATGTGCCACAAGGCAGAATTTGTTTTGCCGTTTCTCTCGTTGTCCTGCATGATCATGTTATAGAAAGTCATGGCAGTCATCTGCTTTTAACGTTTAACTGAAATCGATGCTTTCAAACTGCAAAATGTGTCATTTTCCAAAGCCACAAAGGGTTGCAGAGCCCTTATCTCTCACCTTAGAACACAGTTAAGCCACTATTCATTTTGTATTCTAGGGATATATTTTAATTCAAGCACTGTTTAAAGTTGGGATAATAATAATAATCTTGGTAATTAATTTATGATTACACATTATCCCTATTAACATACTTTAGTGTACATTAAATTATTAGGCATCTGTCTAATAATGTGGCAGAGCAAATCTATTTAGAAATCCACACTATCCACTATAATACACAAGCATTGAGACTTATCAGTATACCTCAGTTTCTCTCAGTAGACCCAAAACTCTCTCTTGGGACAAAACTGCATATGCTACAAACACAAGGTCACCTCATTTTAAGAAATCTTTCAATTCCACAGTCTTGTAGAAGGCCATTACTCTTGTGATAAACGTTTCTGGTTACACAGACATTCTTCTTCCTTATTTTTGCTAAGAAAATGCTGATTTTGTTCTGGTATTATGCAGGGATTCATTTACTCAAGAATAGTAGGCTACTTTCCCAGATGTGCAAGATGGATTATGACCAAATTAAGTCAGCTTTGTACAGGCATAACTTACAGATATTGCAGGCTCGGTTCCAAACCACCACAATAAAATTAATATTGTAATAAAGTGAGTCACATGAATTTTTTTGTTTCACAGTGCATATAAAAGTTCTGTTTACACTATACTGTAGCCTGTTAAGTATATAATAGCATTAGGTCTAAAAATCGATGTACATATATTAATTTAAAAACACTTTATGGCTAAAACAATGCTGACAGTCATCTGAGCCTTCAGCAAGTCATAATCTTTTGCAGGTGGAGGATCTTGCTTCAGTGTAGAAGGCTGATGGATGCTGACTAATTAGGGTGGTGGTTGCTGAAGGTTGGGGTGGCTGTGGCAATTTCTTAAAATTACTATGAAGTTTGCTGCATCGACCAACTCTTCCTTTCATGAAAGATTTCTCTGCAGCCCGTGACACTGTTTTATAACATTTTACCCACAGCCAACCTTCTTTTAAAGGTAGAGTTAGTCTGCTCAAACCCTGCCACTGCTTTATCAACTAAGTTTATGTAGTAATCTAAATCCTTTGTTGTCATTTCAATAATGTTCACAGTATCTTCACCAGGAGTAAATGCCATCTCAAGGAACCACTTTCTTTGCTCATCCATAAGAAGCAATTCTTCATCTGTTAATGTTTTATCATGAGATTGCAGCAATTCAGTTACATCTTCAGGCTCCACTTCTAATTCTAGTTCTCTTGCCATTTTCACATCTACATTTACCTTCTCCACTGAAGTTCTGAACCTCTCAAAGTCATCCATAAGGATTGGAATCAACTTCTTCCAAACTCCTGTTAATGTTGATATTTTGACCTCCTATGAATCATGAATGTTCATAGTGGCATCTAGAATGATGAATATTTTCTAGAAGATTTTCAGTTTACTTTGCTCAGCTGCGTTAAAAGAATCACTATGCACAGCAGTTACAGCCTTACAAAATGTATTTCTTAAATAATAAGGCTTGAAGGTCAAAATTACTTCTTAATCCTTGGGCTTCAGAAAGGATATTGTGTTAACAAGCATGAAAACAACATTAATCTCCTCCTGCATCTTCATCACAGCTCTTGGGTGACTGAGTGTATTGTCAATGAGCAGTAATATTTGAAAAGAATTTTTTTTTGGCTAAGCAGCAGGTCTTAACAATGGGCTTAAAATATTCAATAAACCATGCTGTAAACAGATATGCTGCCATCCAGCTTTGTTGTTCCATTTATAGAACATAGGAAGAGTAGCTGTGTTACCATTCTTAAGGGCCCTAAAATTTTTGGAATGGTACATGAGCACTGGCTTCAACCAGCTGCATTCATCCCTAATAAGAGAGTCATCCTGTCCTTTGAAACTTTGAAACCAAGCATTGACTTCTCTTTAGCTATGAAAGTCTTCTTCCAATGCAAGGCTGCTTTATCTACATGGAAGATATGTTGTTTAGTGTGGCCACCTTCATCAATTACCTTAGTCAGGTCTTCTGGAAAACTTGTGGCAGCTTCTCCATCTGCACTTCCTGCTTCACCTTGCAGTTTGATGTTCTGGAGGCAACTTCTTTCCTTAAACCTCATAAACCAAACTTCAAACTGTTTTTCTGCAGCTCCCTTACCTCTCTCAGCCTTCATAAAACTGTGAAGAGAGTCAGGGGCTTGCTCTGGATTAGGTGTCAGATGAGGCAGTTGTAGCTAGTTTGACCTTCTGTCTGAAACTTTCTCCACATCAGCATTAAGGCTGTTTCACTTTCTTATGATTTGTTTGTTCAATGGAGTAGCACCTTTCCTTCAAGAACTTTTCCTTTACATTCAAAACTTGGCTAACTTGTGCGAGATGGCTAGCTTTCAGCCTATCTTGGTTTACAACATGCCTTCCTCACTAAGCCTAATCATTCCTGGCTTTAGATTTAAAGTGAAAGACACAAGACTCTTCCTTTCACTTGAACACTTACAGGTCATTGTAGGATTATTAATTGGCCTAATTTCAATATTGTTGTGTCTCAGAGAATTGGGAAGCTTGAGGTGTGTGTGGTAGAAAGAGAGTGAGAGAGAGCGAGACTGGGCAATGGCTTTTGGTGGAACAGTTAGAACATACACCACATTTATGGATTACATTTGTTGCCTTATATGGGTATAGTTCTTGGTGCCCCCAATTACAATAGTAACATCAAAGATCACCGATCACCATAACAGATACAATAATAATGAAAAAGATTTAAAGATTGCAAGAATTACCAAAATGTGACATAAGAGAGATAGAGTGAACATAGCTTTTGGAAAAATGGCACTGATTTGCTTGACACAGATTTGCTGCAAACCTTCAATTTGTAAAAAAGTCTGCAGTATCTGTAAAGTGCAATACAGTGAAACATGATAAAATGAGGTATGCTTGTAGTTTTTCTTTTTGTCATTGACTGGTCTAGAGTTGGAAATAAGATTTAGCACAAACAATAAGATATAATGGGAACCTGGAGGAGACTTCTGGAAAATATTTTCCTGCCTGATAAAAGAGAGAGCATGGGGGAAAAAGATCCTTTTTGCCTTTGCTCCCCACCATCCCACTTCCTGATTGTGTTGCTATGTGAGAATATGATGTTTGGAGCTGCCGCAGCTGTTCTTTAATGATTCAGAGAAGCTCAGAATTACTGGCTCAACCAGTCAGCTAGGTCTGGAACTTCCTTCTCCATTACTTGACTTTATCTGAGAAAGTTAAATGCTTTATTGTGTAAGGTGGCTGTATTAGTCAGGATAAGTTAGATTATGCACCAGTAACGTAACAAACAATCCAAAGTCTCAGGAGTATAACACCACAAAGGCTTATTTCTCACTCATGCTACAGGTCTACGGTAGATCAGTAGAGTTTCTGCTTATTGCAGTCACTTAGAGACCTGGGTCGTTGGAGCAGGAGCACTAGCAAAATCGCTGGTTTCTGTTCCGGAAGGAAGAATGAGTTCTGGATGATCTCATATCAACAATCAAATGCTTATCCCAGAAGTGATGCATATCACTTCCACTCACAACTTCCCTGTCAGAACGAATCACACAATTCTACCCACAAGACAGTAAAAGAAGTGTAATTCTGCCATGTGCCCCTAAGCAGGGGCAGTCAGAAATACTTTTTGAATAGTGCTAATGACCACTACCTCTGCTTAAGATGAGAATCCTGTTACTTGCAGTGAAGATATACTAAATATGGTGGTGATGATGATAATAATAATAATCCTTAAAATTATTGAATGTCAATAATACATTAGCCATTGTTCTAAATTTTTAATGTTAATGCATTTAATATGTACAATAATCTTTTAATGTCAGTACCATTTTTATTCTCATTTCTCTGATGAAAATCTCAGAGTCGTTTCTTGCTCACATTTAGAAGCTTAATGATAAGAGTCATGATTTTTTACTAAACTTAGGCCATGTAGCTGTGAAATCTATGCTCTTAACTAACATGCTCTACCATGTCATAAATCTGTAAATTTTTGCTCTTCAAATATCTGTAGATATATAGATACACATCTGTCTATATATTATCTATCTATCTATCATCTATCTTGTTAAGAAAAAAACATATTCAACTACCATAACACTTATTGAAAAAAAAAGATAAAACTCCATTAGGAGATATTTATCCATTACTATACATTTAGTTGAAGTCAGCATATTAGACAAATTTTGATTCAGTTTTTCCAAAGCATAGGCAGGTTTTCCTCCATAAAACAGAAGAGTAAAGTATATTTTATAAATTACCAAGCTTGAGGCCTCAATCACTAACAGCCTGAGTTCTACTCACTTGGGGTTAAGTAAAGATTGAACATACTTTTTACTGTCCATGGAAAGAAGTGAGTATCTATAGCCCAGCACTCTTCACTTGGTGAGTGCTGAACTTCTGTAAATAGAAGTTATAAACCTCAGACAATGACTACAGAGAGTGATTATCCATAGATGTGCAACTTCATCCACCAACTTACTCTTTAGGGAAGACTATTTTGCTAAATGTGCTTATTGATTAGATGAGGGTGTATCTAGATTTGATGACTCTGGAGGTTTATTTTGACTCAAATTTCCATTTTCTCATATCTGAGCAAGTTCTATTTATTTTCTGGAGAGATTTCCTCATTTAATTTTCCTGAATTTGGATTTTGGAGTTTTAATTGATTTTTTTTCCTCCAAGTTCACATCCATTGTTTGGTAAAAGCACTCAAATTCCTCTCTGGAAAAATAATGCTTCCTCATTGTTAATCAGGGTAATTAGAGTATTAGTGATTCTTCTCTTCTTTAAGGGTGGATATAAGTGTCAGGTCTGGTGAGTCAGGAGATTCTATTCCTCCAGGGCAAAATGACTAGTCTATAGATGAGTATATGACCCAAGTCAGTATTAGTAGTACTCAGACTTGAGACTATTGTGACAAATGCTGGAACTAGAAAAGGCAACAGAAGGGTAGAAATTTTGCAGTCTTCTTTACTGATGTATTTTCACATTGAGTACAGTGCTGTCACATGGTAGGCACTCAACCTATTTACTGAGTGAGTGAAAAGTCACTTTATGCTGAGCTGCTCCACTAGCTGAATGGAAACCTTGAGCTGCTGGACAACCACCATGTAGAGGACACCTGCCTAACAGAGATGTTAAAACCTGAAGAAAGCCAAGCCAAAAGATGGAAAAAGAAAAATACGAAATGCTGATAACATAATTTGTGCTTTGTTGTCCAGCTTTGTGGAAGCCAGGGTAGGTGGTGGCTTCTTAATTCTTAAACCAATAAATAAATAAATAAATAAATTCCCCTTAACACTTAACACAAGTTGAAGTTGAGTTCCCCCCACCTAAAATACAACTCATAGATCATCCATTTTATCACATGAAGATTCTTCTAGTTCTGGGTTATTATAACAAAATGACCAGAATTATATAATCCTAAAATCACTGATTTCACCATTTTATTCACAGATATTTTATTATTGCTGCAGTATAAATTATGAATACATCTCCAAAGATATAAAAACACTCCAGAGATATACCAAAGTTGTGCATGAGAATCACCCTCAAATTTGAAATATTTCAAGTGGTCTATTCTTGCTGGACTCAAGGAAATTGACATATCTGAGGGTGATTCAATGTGAGTATTCCAGGAAAGCCCTTATTAGGAATATGGAGGAATATGTTTACATACTGGAATTGTATTTATTAATAAAGGGTGAGTAAGAACAAGAAATAAGAGCTTTTTCTTGTTGGGAGGTATCATATTCTGGAAGTCAGACACACCAAGCCATGGTCCTTTCTTTCCTGGAAGGACTTCTATAAAAGGGATGTTCAACTCTCATCCTGAATCCTCCTTTTACCTACACAGTGGTATTTTTTGTCACCCACTTTTAGATAGATTTTGTATCTTCCTAGATACATATTATTGGTAAAACTTTGGGTAAGTTAATTTCTCTAAAATGGAAATAATGATAATATTCATCTTTTAGAATTGCATGAAGATTAATCAAGATTATTCAAGTAAAGTGCTTAATAATCACTATATTAATGATAATGACCATATTACAGGTTCCAGACCCAAACTTATTTTTTTTTTTATTTGGTCTGGGGACTTTAAGGAGTTCTAGCTTTCTTTGTCTGTTTTGTTTTTTTGTTTTTTTGCTTTTGAGACTGAGTCTCACTCTGTTGCTGAGGCTGGAGTGTAGTGGCACTGTGTCAGCTCACTGCAACCTCCGTCTCCTGGGTTCAAGCAATTCTCCTGCCTCAGCCTCCCAAGTAGCTGGGATTACAGGCATCCACCACCATGCCCAGCTAGTTTTTATATTTTTAGTAGAGACAGGCTTTCACCATGTTGGCCAGGCTGGTCTTGAACTCCTGACCTCAGGTGATCCGCCCTCCTCGGCCTCCCAAAGTGCTGGGGTTAAGGCGTGAGCCACCATGCCCGGCCTGGAGTTCTAGCTTTCTTAATTTGCCTTATTCCGATTTGGAGATGTTTGGGTTCAAAACTTTGATATTTTACATTCTACTCTAATTTCTAAAATAGGCTTAATTCTCCTAAATTGCTGTTAATACGAAAAGTCTTAAATTCCATTTCTCCAGGAATGGGGACCTAACCTTCTCTTGTTGGTTCATTGATAGGAGTAAAGTCATCCCCAAGGCTGGGCTGCTGCTATTGGCTACCACATTACCTGCTTGGCTATCTCTAAATGACCAGACCCTTGTTTCTACCTCCTTCCTGCAGGTACTTAGCACTAACTTCTGGCTCAAAATGTTTTGATGCCATCTCCCTAAAGAAAAAAACAACTTTTGGTCTTTCTTTAACTACCTGATTGGGCAGCTAGTCTAGTCCTTCCATAGAGTTGCGTATGTCATTTAGAGTCTGTCTCCTCTGGATGCATTTGATTTCTCACCACTCACACTTCCAACTCTTCAGATGGATGATTTAGAAAAAGGTAAAGAAAAGAGGGAATAATTTGCATAGTGGTTGCCCTTCAACAACTCTAAGCCGGAATAGCCATATGCTTGGGAGATGAAACATGCTCCGGAGTCAAAAATAGCTAAAACACATGCAGAGAAATAAAATCAGCTTATTCTGTCAAGGATATCCTACCTCTAAAAACAGATAATTAATTTCACAAACTTTTAAAGGGTCAATATTCTCAGTTTTTCTATATAATCAGTTATGCGTTAGAATCAATTTAATCAATCACCTCCTTTGCAGGGCTAACTCTCAATTAGAATGTCAAGGGTCTCCAGTTGACTTAAACTTTTGGCCCAGAGGTGTTTGTGTCAGCAAGATCTGAAATCTGATATGTTCCAGAATCAAGTCTCTTTTGCCTATTTGCATTTTGTTAAACATACCATTTCCTTGTGACTCTCATTTTAGTCTTTGGTAAATTTAGCCTTCTGCATCTTTGGTACTCATTTACATCCTATCCACTGCCAAATTCCTCTCCATGGCATTTTTGAAACTTAAGACTTTTTCATTTTCACAAACACCATACTTCTCCTTCCTTTTGATATTTCCATGCCTAAATTGCTATAATGATTTCTAAACAAGGAGGCAAGAAAGGTCTCTGACTTTCATGCTATTTTCAAAATATTTTTTCTTTTTTGAATATGTTCATTTTCCTCCTTCAAAGAATGTCAGGTACAATAGAGGTTCTCCATCACCTGCACAACCCAATCTCTCCCTCTACTGATTCCTAGTTTCTTTCTAATATATTTTTATTTTAATCAATCTAATCTTACTGTACTCTTTTTCCAGCTCACTCATCTCACTTACTATTAAATCCTGTCTTTTGGATCTAAAAATAATCTTCTCAACTCTCCATTAATGGAAGATTCACTTAAAGTATTTTTTTTCAGAAATATCATTGGTTTGCACCAATGTTATGTGATTAGTTCACCTACTTTAATGTGGGGCATGCTAAGGAAGATTTAAATGGACTGTGCCAACTGGGTCAAATGGGCTTAGTTCTGGGTAAGTTAACTTTAAAATTTGACTTAATCATTTGGACTATTCTCTGCTATTTTTTCTAACCAATAAGATCTTTATTGACCTTCATTTTCTGAACACGTAATTCAAGATGTTCTTTCTTAAGAGAAACATTTTCAGCAGCCAAGGTGGCTGTTATCACTTTTATACTTTGGGTTCCTTCATTGTGCATCTTCCTAGATTTTCACTATAGCTTCCTGCGGTTTTTGAAATACTGCTCTGGAAGATGTTTTTCAACTCTTATATATATTTTTTGTTTTCTTTTATAACGGTGAGCCTTTTGAGTATCTATGTTTGTGTGCTGTAAGCATCTATTGTATTGTAAATGTCTTCCACTGCCATTGTTGTGTACTCTAGAAGGTTGTTTAGTACACAGCAGGCACTCATTAAATGTTTAGTGATCCACGGCCAATGTGTAGGTGGTTGCTAAACAATCTACCATGTGTTAAGGGAATATATATTTTTATCTTTCTCAATTGCAGGTGGGATGCTAATAATCCTGGAGTTTTTAATAATTCCCCATAAATTGTTTCTCTCATGAGGAAGAATTGTGTATCGTTGACTTTGCTTGTGTTATTTTGCATTATACTCTATATATCCCAGCACTGGTATGTTAGTTCTAGGCCAAGAATGTTTAAAAACAATATTATAAAGTCTAATTATAAGAAAAGCCATCCCTGCCTTATGAGTTATACATATTAGATGGTTTTTAACTTCAGATATCTTTTAAAAGCGGTGAACCAAAAGTACTGGTAAATGGGAGAAATGAGAATGCATTTTCTATACAGGTGAGAAAAGGTGCCTCATCATACTTGACATTTGAATACCCTCCCTAAAATTTTAATATCTGCTCTATAAAAACCATACACTGGAAAGTCATAGGTGACAAACTAATCATCAAATGTAATTATTTTTGTTTTTCCCAACCTCTATGACACTTGGAATCAGAAACAAATTTAAAATTTCTAAATTTAAAAAACCTTCATCCTTTGAGTCTCTTGCTTTTATTCTTTGACTTCTTAGCAACTGTACATCTTTACTTCTGTCACTCTATCCCTCTAACACCCCCAACAACTGAATACTCTGTTAACCTTATACTGAACCCTTACGTTCCAGCCACTGGGCTGGGTAAGGGTGATAAAAAGAAATCAAGGCAGCCCCTTAATTTTCCAGAAAATCATAATAATTGAGATAAGAGATAAATGACTATGATTCCAGATAGAATTAACGATAATTGCCTCAGAGGCCATTATTGTTTGAATGTGTCCCCCAAAATTCATATGTTGAAACTTCATCACCAGTGTGGTAGTTTTAAAAGTCAAGGTATTTAAGAAGTGATTAAGTCATGAGGGCTCCTCCCTTGTGAATGGGATTAATGCCTTATAAAAGAGGCTTTACACAGTATTTGCCCCTTTGCCCTTCCACCTGACACCATGTGAGGAGACAGTGTTCAAGGCACTATCTTAGAAGCAAGGACCAGGCCCCTATCCAGACATTGAACCTGTTGGTACCTTGATCTTGCACTTTCCAGCCTCCAAAACTGTGAGCAATAAATGTATGCTCTTTATAAATTATCCAGTTGCAGATATTTTGTTATAGTGGCAGGAATGGACTAAGACAGAGACAAAAGTTAAAAAAATGTGGAAATTCAGAGAAGGAAGAGAAGAACTGGAATGAAATTTATACTGATGAATGAAGTTCTTATGAAAGTGGTATCATGAAAATGTGCAAAATTCATACATGCAAAGCTGATGGGTGAAAGAGAGGCAATGTGAATAAAAGAGCAGAGGTGAAAATAAGTACTATTTTGGAAAAGAGAATCATATATTTTATGTCAATTGCCTCGTCTTTTGGAATTGACCACTAATCTGTCTACTGTTCTTCAGAGTCTGTTCTCCATTAAGACTTTTGCATAATTTCCATAAAATACTTTAATCTTATGATTAAAATACTAGTAAAAATCTTTAATAACTCCCTATTTTTTAAAATAAAAGAAGTGCTCTGCTTTAAATTGATATTAAAAGTACTTTATGTTTGGATGCTAAACATTTATCTCATGCTATGGTGCAGGGGCTGATTTTCTGCAACCAGACTGATCTTTCTACATTTGTCAATTATGCCCTGTTCAGGCCACATCTATTTGCTGATGTGGTTTCTTTTCCTTAAAAACAACAACAACAAAAAAGTGTTAGTCTACTGTTATATATTCTTTTTACTTTTCATGAAATCCTCTTAAACTACTCTGTTAAACATTTCTAGAACTGAAGGAATCATGTATTATGTTCATTTGGTATCTCACCGATATTTATCCTACTATGTGATCTATAAGAAATCAAGTTGAATTTAATTAGATAGTGATAGAAGCTAGTTTGAGGGATTTATCCCGAGTTGCTCCTCAGAACAACTTGTTTTGGTCTCAGAATTAACAAAATTGCGTAATTATTTTCTGTGTTATTTTTCTTTTTTTTTTTTTTTTTTGCCTCAATGCTTTGCGATTATATTTTTCTTCTTACAAACATTACTTCTCAAAGTTCTGCACAAATAAATAATGAGGTTTTTTTTTTTTTTTTTTTTTTTTTTTTTTTTTTTTTTTTAAGGAGTCTCGCTCTGTGCCCAGGCTGGAGTGCAGTGGCGCGATCTCGGCTCACTGCAAGCTCCGCCTCCCGGGTTCACGCCATTCTCCTGCCTCAGCCTCCCGAGTAGCTGGGACTACAGGCACCCGCCACCAAGCCCGGCTAATTTTTTGTATTTTTAGTAGAGGCGGGGTTTCACCGTGTTAGCCAGAATGGTCTCGATCTCCTGACCTCGTGATCCGCCCGTCTCAGCCTCTCAAAGTGCTGGGATTACAGGCTTGAGCCACTGCGTCTGGCCTCAAAGTGATACTTTTTGAAGCATGGCTTCTACACAGAGGTATGGCAATTTCAGAGTCATTCCTTTGGCTAGAAAACTCATTCCTCATACCTTATGTTGTAGCCATAGTAGCTATCATTCCAGTGGAAAAATTTTTCAGTAATTGCATTTACTTGCCAAGGCAGCTACCTACTTCATCAGATGAAGTTTTTGAGTAACTTTTAAAGTTCTCATTCCATTCTTGCCACATAGAAAAAGAAACTAAAGATAGAAATTTCAGTTTAAAAAAAAGCCATTCAAAAGCCAAACTAAGAAACCATCATTCTTAGCAAACTATCACAAGAAGAGAAAACCAAACACCGCATGTTCTCACTCATAGGTGGGAACTGAACAATGAGATCACTTGGACGCGGGAAGGGGAACATCACACACTGGGGCCTATCATGGGGAGGGGGGAGGAGGGAGGGATTGCATTGGGGAGTTATACATGATATAAATGATGAATTGATGGGTGCTGATGAGTTGATGGGTGCAGCACACCAACATGGCACAAGTATACATACGTAACAAACCTGCACGTTATGCACATGTACCCTAGAACTAAAAGTAAAAAAAAAAAAAAAAAAAAAAAGCTAAACTAGAAGCCCAGCTTCACTAGCTCAACATGTACTAAACTGAGATGTGTGGAAACTTAGATGGGAAGGTTACTATAGTTACTAAAACTATGGATCACTGTAGCTTTTTTTTTTTTTTTGAGACAGGGTCTCTGTCATCCAGGCTGGAGTACAGTGGCGTGATCTTGGCTCACTGAAACCTCTGCCTCCTGGGTTCAAGCGATTCTTCTGCCTCAGTCTCCTGAGTAGCTGGGACTACAAGCGCCACCACCATGACTGGTTAATTTTTGTATTTTTAGTAGAGACAGGTTTCACCATGTTGGCCAGGCTGGTCTCGAACTCCTGACCTCAAGTGATCCTCCCACCTTGGCCTCCCAAAGTGCTGGGATTACAGGCGTGAGTCACTGTGCCAGGCTGTCGCTTTAGCTTTATGATCAAATTTTGATGTTACCTGTGCCAGTGTAGAAGAAATGAAAGTTCCTAAGGAGAAAAAGAATGCAAAAGGACTATGAAAGAAACCATGTAGAAAGTTCTTGAGGATCAAGATTACCAAAGAGAGAGAAAAAAGGTTTAGCCAATTGTAAAGTAAATGACAGTATGGCATATGCAAAATCAATGATAGTGATGAAGGTATTAATTAAAGCACCTTAATTTTTGGCCAGGAAAAGAGAACACTAATAATTATCAGTATGAACTCTTTCAGTGCAGTGCGTTAAAGTGCCCAGAATGGAATCAAGGAGAATGGATCAATTGTTTTAACACATTTGAAAATGTGGTGTAAGAGTTCATTATGAAACTGGGTAAAATATATAACAACTTTCTTTTACTTTATGATAGAGTATACAAGATGCTTTTCATGTCATAAAATTTATACCACATTCTAAGCTTTATTAGGTATAATTTAGCCACCCCATCCTGTGTTTCCTTCCTTTCTTTCTCCCTCCTTCCCTCCCTGCCTCCCTCCCGTCCTTCCTCCCTCCCGTCCTTCCTTCCTTCCTTCCTTCCTTCCTTCCTTCCTTTTCACCTTCCTTTCTTCCTTTTTTTCTTCCTCTCTTTTTTCCTTCCCTCCTTTCCTCCTTCCTTACTTTTTATGCTATGTAAATTTGTAATCTTGCCTTTTTTTCCTGCCCGGAAGGCCCTGTGAACTTTGTTTTCCATTTCTAAGATAAGGATACTTAGTACATTTAAGGAGCAGAGGTTTGAAATTAATATTACGTTAAGACCTGGCTTTAAAGTGACAACTCTGCCACTCTGGAGTGACTTTAGTTTTAGAGACCTCCTGCTTGCCAGTAAGCATGCTTTATGATGCTTGAATTTGGAAGCAGGGAAAAGGGATTTGATTTTCTGCACTGAGTCTCCAACATTAGCAATTCTTGCTCCCAAGGAAGGTCGTCAAATTTATTCTCACTGTGCTGAGTTAATTTTAGAATTTATTTTAATACATAAACACAAAAGGGATCTAATAAGTATTCTTATCTTAATTTACCAGCAAAGTTGCATCAGTGTGAAAAATATGCCCTGTACTTGATGTTTTGCTTGACACTGAAATGTGAGCAAGCATGTGGCTGTACTAGGGCAATTTAAGAAATTCTATTTAACAAGTCATAAAGAAAACAAACATGAAAAAATGATAAAATGGGAACATTTTGGAGACCATTTGATATGGTTTGACTGTGTCCCCACTCAAATCTCATCTTGAATTGTAGCTCCCATAATCCCCACATGTTGTGGGAGGGACCCGATGGGAGGTAATTGAATCATGGGGTGGGTTTTTCCCTTGTTGTTCTCATGATAGTGAGTAAGTCTCATGAGATCTGATGGTTTTATAAAGGGCAGTTCCCCTGCACATGCTCTCCTGCCTGCTGCCATGTAAGATGTGCCTCTGTTCCTCCTTCGTCTTCTGCCATGATTGTGAGGCTTCCCCAGCCTTACAGTACTGAGTCCATTAAACCTTTTCTTTATAAATTACCCAGTCTCTGGTATTTCTTCATAGCAGTGTAAAAATGGACTAATATACCATTTTAGGAAAAAAGCAGCAAGATACAATATTCAATGTAAAGTTACATAGAAGTTATACACAAGTACAAGTTACCTATTAAATATAACACACAATCTTCCACTGGCATTTTGGGAGGAGGAGGCAGCATGTAGTAGCAGAGAACCTGGTTGGTTCAAGAACTTAGTTTTGGCTAAGTTTTGAATCCTGCCCTGCTACTTGGCAGTTGAATAATCTTGGTTAATAAATCTCTCTATCTTCAATTTCTGAAACTGTTTTACCTCTCTGTAGAAGCCATGCTTAAAAAAAAAAAAATCACTTTGCTTGGTGCTTGAAAACTCAGTTTCTGTCTGTGCATTACTAGGTGCATACTCAGTCAATGGTGACTATTAGGACAATCAAGCCCCAGTGCATAAATTGGCATTTCAAGCCCACAGGGGAGGGGCCTCTCACCAAAAGGTTCTCTGGCCAGAGTTTTCCTTGTCCTCACACAATCAAAAGCAGACATAAGTAGCCCAAGAGACGATGACAAGCAGATGAAGTCTAGCTTCCCAAGCTGCTCTATCACCCTCTTCTTATTAAGGGACATTCTCTCCTTCAGGAGCGGTGGGTGACAATGATCCTGGGCAGAGATGGTAAAGTCATCTCAGCATTCATTCACAAGGACCCAGGTGATCCACATGCAATTTGTCCATTATATTTGTTTCCTATGGCTGCTGTAACAAATGACCACAAACTGGGTGACTGAAAACAACAGAAATTTATTTGCTCACAGTTTTAGGGGCTTCAAGTCTGAAATCAAGGTATTAGAGGGCCATGCTGTTATTGAATGCTCTCAGAGAGAGTCTGTTCCATGCCTTTCTCTTAGTTTCTGGTGTTGCCAGCGATCCTCAGTGTTCCTAGGCTTATAGATGTATCACTCTAATCTCTGCCTCCATTGCCACATGGTGTTCTCCTTGTGTCTCTCTTTCTCTTCTCTTCTAAGGACACTGGTCTCTTCTCTTCTAAGGTACTACTTCAGTATGACCTCACCTTAACTTGATGAGATCTTCAAAAAAAAAAAAAAGTGATCTATTTCCAAAGAAGTCACATTTGCAGACAGGTACCAAGGGTTAGGACATATGGTATGGGGCACATGATTCGACCCAAAGCATACATTCTCTACTTTTGAGTTTAAAAAATACATTTCTAATTTCTTATTGCAGGTACATTTTTTTCTCTTTTCACCAACACCAATTATTTTGTACTCAGTCATTTTCCTATGCTTTATAAAAACATGAATTTTTATGTTTTGGGAAACATATTCAAAAGTTGTCAGTGTAGGCTGGACATGGTGGCTCATGCCCATAATCCCAGCACTTTGGGAGGCCAAGGTGGGCAGATCATGTGAGGCCAGGAGTTCAAGACCAGCCTGGCCAACACGGCAAAACTCCATCTGTACTAAAAATACAAAAAATTAGCTGGGCATGGTTGCGTCCACCTGTAGTACCAACTACTCAAGAGGCTGAGGCAGGAGAATCATGTGAATTCGGAAGGCAGAGGTTTCAGTGAGGCGAGATCGTGCCACTGCACTCCAACCTGGGTGACAGAGCAAGACTTCATCTCCAAAAATAAAATTAAAAAAAAGTTTCCAGTGTAAATCATTCCTCAGTAAACGAATAGCTTTTTTCTAGAATCTCAGAATTTTACTTACCATTTGTTTTTGTTTTTGTTTTGAGATAGGGTCTTACTCTGTTGCCCAGGCTGAATTGCAGTGGCACTGTCACAGTTCACTGTAGCCTTGACTTCCTGGGCTCAAGCAATCCTCCCACCTCAATCTCCTGAGCAGCTGGGACTAAAGGCATGTGCCACCATGATAGGCTGGTTTTAAAATTTTTTATAGAGATGGGATCTTGCTATGTTGCCCAGACTGGTCTCAAACTCTTGGGCTCAAGCTATCCTCCTGCTGTGGCCTCCTAAAGTGTTGGGATTATAGGTGTGAGCCATTGTGCCCAGCCCTTTCTTTTTTAAATAAAATATTCTCCTCTACATTTTTTTAGATGCATATTTCTTATAAAAGACAGTATCAACACCTTGCAATATATAATTACTTTTTAAAAAATGAATGTGTCAAGCTAGCAATTTCTAATAACCAATCCCATGTATACTAGCTCATAATTTCAAGTTGTACATCTGAGATCAAATTAAGCACAGAAACTCTACTTCTTCCTAATCATTTTTTTTTTTATTGTAAGCAAAAGTTTGGAATTGGAACCATGTCTCCAACCTGGAATCTATGTTGTTTTCATAGTCTTGGAAATAGACATTCCCGAACTGTTGATGTGAACTGATCACCATCACCAAAATATAACCTTTGAAGGATTCACTAGACTAGCATAATTAATAGTAAACTGATATAGCTTTCATTTTCTTTTTAAATAATGCTCAGACTCTAAAGAATCTGCACTGGAAGATATCACCACTACAATAACCATGCTGCCGCTAACTCTGCAAAAATACACTATTTTAGTGGCTGTGATGGAATGATACCAAAAAGGAGAGAAGAAAATGAGAATAAGAAGGGTGCTTTCCAGTTCAAGTCCTTTAAATTTTGTAAAAAATAGAGTAGTGCAAATTGACCCTATTTAGATAAAAGGTAATCTATTGCCTTTTCATAAAGTAACAATTCTTTTGCTCTCTCTCATATGTTCATACTCTTTCCAAATCTTTGGTAAGCAGAATTCTATTAATAAGATGGTTTTCAAGACTCTACCCTCTCCTGCACACATGCCCTATGTAAGCCTTCTCCTTGAGTATGGGAAAGAGCTGTGACTATAATGGATTGTGCTATGTGGCAAAGGTGAAAGGATTTTGCAGATATAATTAAAGTCCCAAATAAGTTGTGTTTCAATTCATCCAAAGGGAGACTGTCCTGGGTGAGCCCAGTTGAAAGCCCTTAAAACATGACTAGGCCCTTCCTGAGATGAGAGAGTTGTTCCACTGGCCTTGAAGAAGCAGTCACATTGTAAACTGCATATGGAAGTGTCATCTTTAGGAACTGAGGGTCTCAGGCCTATAACTTAAAGGAACAGAATTTCTGCCAAGAAGTCTGAAAGAGCTTGGAAAAAAGCCTTGTTTCCCTTTTCTGTGGTCTAGTTGACATTTTGATGGCAGCCTTGCGAGACCCTGAGCAGAGGACCCTGTTAGGCTGTGCTTGGATTTCTAATCCATGTAAACTGTGAGATAATAAATGTGTGTTGTTTTAAGCCACTAAGATTGTAGCAAATGTTTTTAACAAATGTTATTTTTTTAGAATAGGTTTAGATTTACAGAAACGTTAAGATAGTACAGAGATTTCTCATATAGCTCATACCTAATTTCCCCTATTATTAACATCTACATTAATATGGCACATTTATTATAATGGATGGACCAATATAAATACATTATTATTAACCAGAGTCCATACTTTATTCAGATTTTCTGAGTTTTTCTGTTCCAGGACACCACATTACATTTAGTTGTCATGTGTCCTTTGGCTTCTCTTGGCTGTGACAATTTCTCAGACTTTCTTTGTTCTTGATGACCTTGACAGTTTTGAGAAGTACTGGTCAAGTATTTTCAAAATGTCTCTAAATTGGGATTTGTCTGATATTTTTCTCATAGTTACATTAGGGCTATGAGTTCTGCAGAGGAATAGCTTGTGGTAAACTTTTATGCAGCAATAGAGAACTAATGTATCTCTACAAGTCAATTTTTTATACATATTTATAATAGAGAAACATAGTATCTAAAATTATTTCAAACCAAAAATAATTATTTAGTACCTGCTCTATAGGAGCAATACATATATAGGATAATCTGAAAGAGTAAGGCAAATAACTGGAACATACGAATAAAATTGACAAGTGCTATATGCATGAGGCTTATGGAGAATTCCAAGGACAGGGAGACTCTGATCAAAGAAGCAGGGAAAATATCACAAATATGTTAATGAGGTCTCAGCAATACTTTATAGTCAAAGCAAATTAGCCATATGAAGATATTCAAAAGGATTTCTCACATTCAAGATTATCAGTTGGATTGCCATCAACATTTCTGTCCCAGGTTCACAAGCAACTTCTGTTGCAAAAATATGAGGGATTAGTAATAACATCAAGGGTGTGGATATGTGGTAGCATTTGGAAGTAGGCAGTAGAGTTAGCTCTGTCTTAGGTAATGAAAACCTATTTATTTTCATCTCCTTCTTTTCACTACCACAACACATAGCCAATTGCCCTACATCTTGTTAAGTGCATGAGCTGTAATTCTACTTGTCCTCTTATGGGAGAGAACAGTTCACGCTCACTGCTTTCACATTCTCACTCTGTTTCCTCACTTCTTAACTCCCCATCCTGCACCCTGCAAGTTGGTGCTCTCTAATGAAACAAGGCTTTCCAAGGTCAAAAAAGAGCTCTAAATCTACTGGCCTTTTTTTCAGTCATAATCTTCTGTGATCTATCTGAAGCATTTGCCATGCCTGGGTGCTTATATGTCTAGTTATTTCTTTAATGATCCAAAAAGAAAAAAAAATTAAGTTGGGTCTCACTTTGTTTCTTAAAGTCCACAAAGGGTTACAGTTTTCAGCATAAAACCTGCTTGGGATGGCATTAAAAGTTCTTAGAAAATTGAGTCACATGCTTTCTCTTCCAGCCATACCACTAAATGCGTACTATAGTAAGAGTTGTAGGATATACAATATATTGCACACCAAGCAATTACACCAACCTCACTGTTAACCACAAAACGCTGATGATACTCACTTCATTCAGTGTGGAATAACTTTTTACCAACTCTCTGGTTATGCAAATCCTTCTGTGATTCATGGCACAGTCTAGAGGTTATCTTTTTATTAACTCCCTTTCTGTCATTCCCATGCCAGTTCTACTTCCTCTGAGCTTAGCTCACTTGTATCTCTCTTTAATATTTACTTCAATAAACCCTGTACTAAAATGTATTCTGCATAATATCTTTGAGACTTTCTACTCCCCTATAAAATTGGGATCATAAGTGTATGGGGTTAGCAAAATTATAATTCAATATACAGATGATGGCCTGTACTAAGCACTCGGAAAATGATAGGAATGGTGATGATAAGGATGAAGTCTGCTCCTTCTGCCCCATTAGACTGAAAACACTATAAGGGTAGATTGCCTGCTTTAATCATTTTTGTTTCTTTTTTTAATTTAAAATTTTTAATGGGCAGCCTCTGGAGCTGGAGTGGGCTCAGAGACTCCCTATTTTTTGTTTCTTCCAAACTTTAAGCAGTACTTTCAAAAACATTCTTTCACATGGAAATGACTATTGTTTCTCTGGAACGCTCTATTTAGCTTCCATGACACATTGCTGTTCTACTTTACCCAATACTCTTTGACAGCTCATTTATCTCTTCATCAACTTCTCTACTCTTCCATGAGTTTTGTATTTTAGGAATTTATCACTGGATTTCTCTCTTTTTTTTCCCCCTTCTATGTAGTCTTACTAATAACATATATCCACTCTTATTTAATACAACCTAAACTTGTATGTGGTCAAAGAAATCTCAATTTCTAAAACTGAACTCTTTCTTGTATTCTCCAATCCCTACAGGGCATAACCCTGGAATGGTTACCCAGCTTCTCTGAAATTATATATCATTTTCTCTTTTCTACACAACTTCAGACCCAGCCTGTCAACAGCATGTCCACAGAGTCTGTCACATCTGCACTTTTGCTAGCAGTTTAGTCTTTCATTATCTCAAGCTACTGTTCCTTCAATTCCCTCTGTCCTGCCTGTCTCTCCCAATCCATTCTACCCACACACTGCTGCCAGATTGATACTACCAAAACAAAACTGTAATTATGTTACTTCTGGGTTTGAATATCTTGAATGGTTCCTGGCACCTCTTTAACTATTAAATAAAGTCTAAACTCATCTTGATATTGATGGACCTCCCTAACCTAATTCCAAATTACTCTATGATGACTCCTCTACACATCTCTCACAAGTTTCATTATGCATCACATTCTTATGTTGTTACTGTTTCCATGCATATCCTATTTCTCTTATCAGATTGTAAGAATGATGACTTATTCTGTTTTATATCTTACCATCAAGCTGTTTATCCATGACACAAACATTTGCTCACTGTTTTATCCTTGTAGGGCAGATAGCATGTAGTTGGCACTATGTAGGAATGGGTCAACCTCTACAGTTATCTTAAAAATCTAGTAAGGAAGACATGAGCTTATAATGATACCACTCAGTGGAAGATGAAAAGTATATTAAATGAGTAATGCTGGTATTTGGCAGAAACTTTACAGAAGAGCTAGCATTTGAATTGAGTCTTAGTCTTTTAGGACAGGGAGCTTTGAATATGCAGAGATGGGTGTAATGCAGTTTCAGATGTGAGAACATCATGGACTAAGGTAAAATGACAGGAAATGGAAGCATGCATCTGTAGAACAGTAATTAGTTCAGTTCATGAAGTATTGAGTATGTAAAAGACAGGTTGGAAAGGTAGGTTGGGGTTAAACTATAGAGGGGTTTGAATGTCAAATAAAGAAGTTGAAAAGCCAGCTAAGGGGGAAGTACTAAACATTTCTGAACAAGGGACTTGCATGTTCAGAGCTGGGCTCTAAGAAAAATCATCTGAAAGATTTATGTACAATAGGCTGGCCATAAATGGAAAATCGTTGTGGGAACACCTCCTAAGAGACTCTTACAATATAGATGAGGGCTCAAACCAGAACAATGACAGTGGACACAGAGTAGAGAGAGGACAGAAAATTAGGAAATATGACTTGCTAACTAGTTGGACAATGGGGGTCCAAAAGTGGGTATAATTAAATATAAGCTCTGGTATTGAGCTTCAGAGTCCAGAAACATGCATGTGTTTGTTTTGTTGGGGGAAAAAGAAAAGAAGGTGAATTTAGCTCTGGATATACTGAATTTCAATTGCTAATGGGTATATAGATGAACAAATCTAAAAGAGAGCTTTAAAAATCCATTTCATTGGCTAGGCACGGTGGCTCATGCCTGTAATCCCAGCACTTTGGGAGGCCAAGGCAGGCGGATCATGAGGTCAGGAGATCGAGACCATCCAGGCTAACACCGTGAAACTCCATCTATACTAAAAATACAAAAATAGCCGGTCATGGTGGCGGGCGCCTGCAGTCCCAGCTACTTGGGAGGCTGAGGCAGGAGAATGGCATGAACCCAGGAGGCAGAGCTTTCAGTGAGCCGAGATTGTGCCACTGCACTCCAGACTGGGCAACAGAGTGAGAGTCCATCTCAAAAAAAGAAAAACAAAATCCATTTCATTGTTATTTCATATTTTCTTACTAAGAATGCTGAACATGTTTACATGAACTTAGCCATTCATATCTTCTTTCATTTAGTGTCTATTAAAAATCTTTTGCTCATATTTGTATTGAATTGTAAGAAGTCTTAAAACATATATATTATGGAAATGACTTCCATGTCATTATATATATTTATAATATTATATATTCATTATATATTTATATATATGAAAATGAATATTCTCTCCATTTTGGGACTAGCCGTTTTTTGTATTTCCTAACTGGTATATTACAAGCAGAAGTCTGACTTCTAACTTATCAAGTTTTCTTTTACACTTAACGATTCTGGTGACCTCTTAAGAAAATCTTTGTCTATATGAAGGTCATGAAATTACTGTCTATATTTTCCTCTAGAAGTTTTACAGTTTTAAGTTTTACATTTAGGTCTACAACCCATTGTGAGTTACCAGGGAATTGCACATTAAAACCACAATGATATATTCTATACACCTACTAGAGTAACTAAAATGAAAAAGACTATACAAATCCAAGTGTTAGCAAGGATGTAGAGCAACTAGAACTTTCATACATCACCTGTGGAGATATAAATAATAAAACCACTTTAAAAAACAGATTGGCAGTTCTTTTTTATAAAGTAAGACAAATATACTTCTATACTACCAGACATAGTAATTTTATACCTAGGTACTTCCTAAGAGAAACGAAAACATAAATAAATCTATGTCCTCTTAAAGAGTTGCCCAAAAATATTTATTGCAACTTTATCCTTAAAAGCCCCAAACTAGGCCAGGCGCAGTGGCTCATGCCTGTAATCCCAGCACTTTGGGAGGCCGAGGCGGGTAGATCACGAGGTCAAAAGAAAGAGACCATCCTGGCCAACAGGGTGAAACCCCGTCTCTACTAAAAACACAAAAATTAGCTGGGCATGGTGACATGTGCCTGTAGTCCCAGCTACTCAAGAGGCTGAGGCAGAAGAATTACTTGAACCGGGAAGGTGGAGGTTACAGTGAGCCGAGATTGCGCCACTGCACTCCAGCCTGGTGACAGAGCGAGACTCCATCTCAAAAAAAAAAAAAAAAAAAAGCCCCAAACTAGAAATAACCTAAATATCTATCAACAAGTACATGGATAAGCAACTCATGGATATCCATTCAATGAAATGAAATGTTACTCAGCAATAAAAAGAAATGGACTACTGAAACATGCCATATGAATCGCAAAAGCATTGTGCGAAGTGAAAGAAATCAGATACAGAATACGTGCATGGTTCCATTTTAATTAAATGCTGGAACAGTTATTACTAATTTGTAGTAACAGAAAAGCAGATTAATTACTGCCCATAACTAAAGGTAGTAGGGCAGCAATTGCTAGAAAGGAACTAGAAGCAATTTTTGGGGGTGATGATTACATTGCTTTTATATGACAAAAAGCACAGAACTATACATTTTCAATGGGTGCATCTTATTATATGTAAACCATTCTTCGATAAAGTTAATTTAACAAAAGAGGAGCATTCAACAGAGATATCAAGTTTGAGGATTGAGTTTTGAGTGTGATTTACATAAAGATAGTATTGGAAATCCTGAAATTACAAATAAATCATAGAGGTAGAAGAATGTCAGAGGCAGAGGCTTAGAGAGTACCCACCTCTAGGCAATTGGAGGAGGCAGCGAGAAAGAGAAAGAATGTTAGAAGGAAAGAAAGGTGTTAAAAGGAAAGAAAGAAAGAATGTTAGAAGGAAAGAGAATTGAGTATCAGAAGCCAAAGGAGAAGAGATTTTTCAATAACAGTAAGATACGTTGTATGGGGTGCCTTGTGCATATAGGTCCAACTATCCCTGCCTAAGGGAATGGCCAAATCAAGTAATCCAGATTAGAGGCAAGGCGGCATCAATCTCCAATGGAAGATAACAGTAGCACAGCTGACCTTGGGAAACTGCCTATATGTTTTCCTGTAATTGCAGCACCAGTAAAATCCTGCAGGGCTCAGCTGCTAGAAAGATTATTACATTCAAGCTCTTGTGGAAGTGCCTTGCCTTTCACATCAATAGCACTGGTGCTTAAGACTACTGAATGCAAAATAGCAAAACAGATTCACTACTGATGGGGGCCTGGAAGGCAGCCAGGTAAATCGCATTAGAGCTACATTAGCAGATCTGGAAAAGAAAGGTGGATGAGTGACAGCAGCTGTAGAAAGGTGAGGTGACAGAACAGTTCCAATCAGTGTGGGCAGAATATGGCTGTCAAGGCCATGTGGAAGCACCACTTCAAATGATATCGATGGTCGTGGTGATATTGACAACATAGCTGAAAAGAGGAACTGCTGTGCTTTGTGTGCCTGATAGGGCGAAACACAGAAATCTACACAAATTTCCTATAAACAGCTACTCAGCAAAGCAAACCTCACACATGTACCCACTGGGGGAAACGCCACTGTAACAGTGTATCCAGCTTTCTTTTGAACTGTATCAGTGAAAACACAGGAAACTGGGCTATGTTAGATAACAATCATCGTATGAAATGAACCAATCTTATTTTCTGGATGTGTCAATACAATTCATTATTTTTAAAACAAAAAGTTGAAGCTATCACTGAGTACCTGATCTCCACTTGGAACAAACATGCTTGGGGGTGAGGACACTGTTTAGCTGGAGGACCAATTTGGTGGCTGCTTGCATCTTGACTCTGAATTAGATGGGGCTACCACGAGATGGATAGAGAAAAAATTAAACAATGAACATTTTAAAACAGCATGGGCAAGGAGGAACGAAAGGGAACAAAAGATGATAATGTTAGAGAAAGGTCGAGGAAAGGGAGAAAAGAAGTAAAAGGAGAGAGAAAAAGCAAAGATAGATTGTAAAGTAGAGTGCGGTCGAGGGCAAGGCAGAATGGCTCTGGAAGGTTGCCCACCTTTGATTCAGCTTCACAGTGAATGTCGCCTTGATTATTATGTCCTCTCTCACCCTTTTCCCATAAGAGCTCTTTGGACGTCTTTCTTGATAAGTTGATATGAGGGCGTTTGAGCTAAAGGAGAGTAATAATTCTGCCCACCTATGAGCCAGGTTTTGTGCTGGAACTGGAGACACAAAGATGAAAAGACAGTGTGTCCCTGGCCTCAACTAAATACAAAATAATAAAAGTAAAAATTCTAAGCATATGCAAAGTACAAACTTGTTATGGAGGGAGAACTGCTGAGGAATAGTGGATTAGGAAGTTGGCACCAGAAAACAGGAAAAGCTTTAAACAAAAGTAGAGTTCTGAAGGCTAACTAGAAGGAGTCTAGGTAGACAAGCCATGACAAGCAAGGAATTTCAGGCAGAGAAGACAATTTGTATAAAGATCTGGAAGAAAGAAAAACTATGGATAATACATTCAGTAACTGTTAAGAGGTTCTGTCGTGTTGGAGCAAACAGTGTGAGGGTGAACAGTTGCAGAGGAGGCTGGAGCATACGCGAGAGCCAGGTCATAAAGAGCCATTGTTGTCCTGCTAAGACGTTTTAATTTAGAAGTCCTTCTTGCAGAAAAGTTCTGAGTTGTAATGCTGTTGAGGTCCAGAAAAATTATGTGCTTTGATTTAATTCCTTACTATGGCATATACAGCCTTGCACATAGTAGGCGCTCTATAAATATGCAGTGGAAGCTTATGGAATTTGAATGTGGCCATTATATTCCAGACATTGTTTTAAGCACTTTATATGCATGAATACTTTACTACTCACACCTTCCAAGAGGTAAAGTACTATTACTGTCTTTATTTTACAGAGAAATTATATGATTTGTCCAAGGTCATACTCTAGCAATGGCAGAGTCAGAATTTTGAATTTGGGAAGACCAACTTTGTAGCTCATACTACAAATGACCTCATTTCATAGATTCTCACCATAGCAAACAATGTTCCCCTGAACCTGGGTTAGTTGCTAATGTTGTCTAAGAATCTCTGAGTGATTAAGACAGCATTATGGATAAATTGCTACCACTATTGGGCTACCTAAGTGTACCAAATAATTTAGGTAGTAATATTTGCTTGATTATAACAGCAGTGTTTTAAATCCACCGCAATAGTTAATAGATTTAAAATCATCTGATCCAAATCCTTACAAAAATAAATTTTTTACATTTTACATTAAATAATAAATTTTTTACATTTTTACATTAAAATAACGTTTTACCTTCAAGGTATTGAACAATATGACTCAATTAATTATAGCTTATTGTCTCTCAATCCCGGCTTTTTTCTGAGTTTCTATGGACAGATATAAACTACTTTCAGAAAATGGCATATTTATCAGTTCAAATATGTTTCTATTATTTGTTGCCTACTATTATCCTTTTTTTTTGTTTGTTTTTAAGAAAAAACTTGTATGTGTGAAAATGGCTTGAAAGAGAAGAGAAAAAAGGAGAGGGTTCAAGTGGTTTTGAAATTTCTCCAGGGCAGCAGTGTCAATGAAAGTGTTGCTTAGTGAGGAAATCTTTCAATGGGCCAATATTTTCTTAATCTTTATTTCAAAGTTACCTAGGTTCACTTAAAAGACAGGCTGGGGAAACACGTGGACTCAGAAGATATCACGTACAAATCCCTTTATTACAGTATTCTTATAAATGAAAATCAAAACAAACAAAAATAAAGCCAAGCACTAAAAATATAATGATACATCTCATAAATTCCCTCTGGTTTCTGCTTCTAAATTCTTTCCTCAATTTAATAGAAACTGGCACAAACCTGACAGATCAGCAATGCAATAAAAGATCTACATAGTCATGAGTGAGGAGAAAACAGCAGTCTCCCAGCTTCTCTCATTCTGTTGTCTCTGTAGATTTGTTTTTGTAGTCAGTCTTTGCTTAGTGAAAATGTAGTCTTGTAGTTTGCAATGTATCTGCTACGTGGTAAAAACAAAATAGATGTTAAAGCTATTTTAAAGTATATTTGTATGGTATTTCAGCAAGGTAATTCCTGAATTATTTTGGATATAGGTCCAAAATCTTATTCAAGCCCCTAATTTTCCTCAGGTGTGTTTGCTTAATATCTTTGAAATGCTAATGGAATGTAGCTGAATAAAGTTTAGAAACGTAGTTGTGATTTTAATTTACTTGGTGGCTTTGTGTGCTTACTGTTACTCTGTGTTACCTATGCTTTGGAAGTTTATAAAAATCCCTCAACACTAGTTTATAAAACAAAATCCAAGGAGACATATAAACAACCTTCCTGAAATGTGGCATCAGTAGAATGTACTTTTGTTAGTTTTCCACCTTGGATAGAGAACGTTGATAGAGTCCTATTGCCCATTGTTTTTTAAAATCAGTATTACCCCAGTTCATAACACATGTTTTATAATATTCCTTTTTTCTGTCTCTAAGTGTAAATAAGAATGTCACATACCTACATATACAATTTTAAATTTAATAAAATGTGTCAGCTATAACATAATGGAGAAATAAGACAGTAATTTATTTAAACAATTCTATTTCAATACAAAAATCTTCAGATGCAGCTATACAATAAGACACAATGAAATAAGCAAATGCTTGAAACTATGTAATACTAAAAAGGATGTTTAGATTTAGAGAAGGCAATCAGAAGAATTTTTAAAAATCAGAAGAAAATCAGAGATTAAAGGCTAGGTGGACATTAGAATACAAACTAGACTATTCCATGTATTCATATATGAGAGCCATGCAAAAACACTTTGTGTTTATATGGAAAATAGTTTTAGGTTCAGATAATTACAGAAAGGGTTTCCATCTATATGTATGTCCTATGGGGCTTTTGAGATTTGTGTGGGATTCAGAACAATTCTTCATTTTGTGAAACTGTCCCACACTTCGCAGGATGTGTAGGGTCCTATGACCATGCCCTCTAAATGCCAGGAGTTTCCTGCATGCCCATTTTTTAATATACTGAAAATGACCCCAAAATATTTACACTACGTTGTAGGAGCAGTACCAACTCTATTAAGAACTACTGCTCTGCTGGACGCAATGGCTCACGCCTGTAGTTCCAGCATTTTGGGAGGCTGAGGCAAGTGGATCACCCGAGGTCAGGAGTTTGAGACCAGCCTGGCCAACATGATGAAACCCCGTCTCTACTAAAAATACAAGAAATTAGCCGGGCATGTTGGTGAGTGTCTGAAATCCCAGTTACTTGGGAGGCTAAGGCGGAGAATCGCTTGAACCCGGGAGGCAGAGGTTGCAGTGAGCCAGGATTGTGCCACTGCACTCCAGCCTGGGTGACAGAGCAAAACTCTGTCTCAAAAAAACAAAACAAAACAAAACAAAAAACAAAAACTACTGCTCTAGGTGAACTTTCTGCCATAGGATTGTTTTTAATGGTAACTCTTAAAACACATACACAGTAGTATATATATATACACACACACACACACAAACACACGCTTTCTGTATTTTGAGCCGAAATTAAGCTACAATTATAAACTAAAGAAGATGATGAAATAAAATAAGACCTTATACATTTAAGTATCTATGTAATACTGCATTTGAACAAGCAATCCTTGGCTAAAAAGGTTTGAAAACTACCGCTTTCTAGATCACAGTTTCTCTGAGCACGGCATAAGGACCACATTGTTTGATATAATGTTAATTTTTGTAATTTGATATCTAAATAGTTGTTTGTAGCAGTAATTAACCCAGTCTCAAAGGAAACAGCTCCTCCTCTCTGTTTTGGCTGCCCCATATATTGGAAGGAGAGCTTTGCTTGTCCTCATCCAACACAGTGCCGAGAAGAGAAGATCTGGATTTTATTAATGCCTTTGGTGTCAGACACTTTCAAGATGTGGGGGATACAAAGATATGTAAGAAAATGGTCCTGCCTTTGGCTAATTTACATTTCAGTGAGAAAGGCAGAAACCCCCAGGTAACCAGAACAGTGAGAGATTTGAATGAAGAGCTCTGAAAGGTTGGAGAAGACTCATATATTTCTGCCTTGGGAAATGAGGGAACTTCTCATCCAAGTGGTGACACTTGAACTGGCTCTTGAATGGCAAAAAACAAAACAAAACAAAACAAAGCAAACAAACAAAAAACCCAACAGTGTATCAGGGTTACTGGGGAAGGGGAGTTCAGAAAGACAAAAAATCATGAGGGGAGACACTGGTGTAGTGAAGTGCTGGCTGGTTTTGAGAGGCATTCAGGGTAATTCACATAACTTGAATGCAGGTACAGAATATGTGGTAAAATAGCTCAAGGAGTCAAGAATAATAGGGTGGTTTTTTTATTTGAATGGCTGGGTGAATGAAACTGCCCAAGGAGAGCGTGTAGAATAAAAATGGAATAGGATTAAAAGAGAAACCCCAGAAAACAAGGACCTCTAATATCTATTGGAAGAAAAGATCATAACAAAAGGAGGACCAGTCAGTGAAGGAGAATAAGGAGAGAAGGAAAGAAGAGGAAGAAAGGAGAGTGGTCCTGGAAGTCAAGAGTTTTCAGTAGATGAAAGCCAAAAGTGATAATAATTCAGAAATATCTGCTGAATATTGATAATAACCCTCATAATTGTACATCGGGAAGTATCTGGGGACTTTAGTGAAAACAATTTTAATAGTATGCACAAAGGATGGAAATTAGAGTGAAAGGAATTGAGTTGGTAATGGGAGTTGATAAAACAAATGTCAGCGTCCAGATTATGTTTTTAAATAAGTATGGTGGAAACGTGAAGGAAGGAGAGAGAATGATAGCTTGATGGGAGAGGTAAAGTAGGGGGAGAAATTTTTAGAGCATAAATGAAGAAAACTGATATTCCTTAAGAACCTACAATGTATGGAATTTTGCTAGGCATTTTCATATATGTGAATCTTGAGTATGTGTGGTAGGCTACAGGGAATGAAGGAGGGAGAAAGAAGGAGGGAGATAGGACCAAAAAAAAAAAAAAAAAAAAAA
>NW_016805433.1:71733-74988 GCF_001698545.2 Rhinopithecus bieti
AAAAAAAAAAAAAAAAAAAAAAAAAGAGAGAGAGAGAGAGAGAGGACGAAATAAGAAACACCAAGAGAGAATTTACCTTCTCTAATACAGAGATCATTGGAGTGGGATTAAAGAATGCAATGCATATGTATTTGGCTGCAAAGTTTCCGGAATTTTCTCAATTTGGGTGACTGACCTGAATAGAGAGTTTTCTAAAATAGAAATAGACTTGTTAAAGTGACAGCTTGAGTTTAATAATAGCTACCATTTATAGAGCACTTATTCAGTGCCAGACACTCTGCTAACCACTTCACATGCATTGACACCTTTACCAAACAACCCTATGATGGGAGTATTATTTTCATACCCATTTTATATAGGAGGAAACTGAGAGTCAGAAAAATTAATTAAGATGCCCAAGGTCACAGAGCCAGTATGCAGAGGAGCTAGGGTTTGAACTCTTGTAGTCTATGTCTAGAGCTTGTATTTTTAATTTCTGAATTAAACTGTCTATCCCATAACATTTCTGCATAAATTATACAACTATTCCTAATCCACTTGCTCTTATTCTGGACTAAGAGTCAGGTTCTGGCTATTTGACTTTCTACTGTGCTTAAAGAAAGGTACACTCTACTTCAAAAAGCTCATGAATATCAAAGCCTTAATCACAGCTATTCAGATGACATGAGTTCATGCTTTACAAACCAACCATAGCCCTAGTCATATTGAAATCAAAGTTGCAAAATAAAAAAACATTCTGAAAACCTTGTCTGCTTCATTTAGATAACAGTGTGAAGAATGAATTGAAAGATAAAAATGCTAAGCATTTACCATTTCCTTCTTTTTTTAAAAAAAAATTTAAGCCCTGTGGTATTATGGATGATATCATCAGGCAATTTGGTTTGAATATGTTTCATGCTGGACTGTGCAGATTACCCAACTAATGACATGCACACTCCTTGCCATTGTGACACCTCTCTTCTTACAAGTGGGAATTTCAAGTGACAGAGTAAAGCTGTTTGCTATCAATTTTGCAAAAACACATCTGCCAGGTAGCCAAGATTTAGTTCAGAAACTGAAATCAATTAATATTCTAATTTGCTACCTGTCATTAGCGTCACAGTATATTATGCCAAGCCAAAAGTGATAACCTTTATATAACATATGCTCTTGAAGGAATTTGATTTTAAGGATGTGTTTTATTTTTGCTTATTATTGCTTTCTGCATATAAATCCTATTAGAAATGTCAATTACACAGGCAGGAAAAATTATGATGGATTAAAATGAAAGTGTAAAATACATACTATTACACACTTTTAATAAATGGCATGGCTTTTATTTATGATGCAGTGTTTTCTAACATTGATTTACCATACCACTTTAAGATTTTAGTTATCTTACTTTTTTCTTCCTATTAAATCAAGGAGAGTGCTAGCAACATAATATTTTTTAAGGGTGGTACTCAGATTCTTTGATATTCTATTAGTTTAGGTTGCTGGTCAAAGGCAAATCTCCATGGACAAGCAGATTGTTTATCTGGTCTGATTTCCAGTGCCCAATAAAGGGACAGAGGATGAAGACAATGGTTTGGGAAGGAAAGAGATGAGATTACCCAAGAGAAACAAAAGAAAGGAGAGTTTCATAGATAATTTTTTTCCAGCTGATTGCTTTCCTACTAATGAATAGGGAGGAAAAAATAAAGTAATAGCTGGCTCTGAGTGAGAAAGGCTAAAAGATAGAGGAGTTGTGACCAAAGATAGAAACAATTGCATTTTTGATGTTTATGACATAGTCAAGCATTAAAATGATGCTTTCATAAGTGTTGGAAATTTAAAATGTATGATTTAGTAAGATGCTTAAATTTGTCAGCATATTAAGGCCTCAAAGTCTAAGAGGAGTGGCTCAGGATACAAGTTAAATTGGTAGTCATTAATCCACCCATTCATCAAATATGTATTTAGTGCCTCATATGTTCCGGGCATCAGCATGGATATAACCTTAAATAAAACAGACCCAACATATTGCCTTCATAGAGCTTACATTATTTTGGAAGAAGCTAGAACAGTTTAAAACCAAATAATAAAATACATGATATTTCAGATATTGCTAAGTAATATGGTGGGAAATAAAGCAAGGATGGGGGACAGGAAATACTGGCAAAGGTGGGGTAAGATGAATTTTAAATAGTGTGGTTGGGGAGGTGCCAACATTGGGCAAAGACCAAAAGGAACTGGGTAAATGAGTTAGGCTCGTATAAGGGGAGCATTTCAATCCTATAGTTATCAGCCTTGCCATGTGTCTCATATTGTTTATTCTTCCAGAGAGAAAGATGGTGTTAAAAGCCAAGATATGAATTTGATTTATGTTGTTCATTGTTTTCTCCGCTCCTCTAAAACACATTTCTCCTATGTAAACATTTTGAGAAAATATTCCTTAAGTGAAAGTTTGTACCCATAATATATGTATTTGGTTTATGCCTGGTAGTTATGACCTCAAAGTTATATCAAAAGTACCTGGAGTTTGTATATCAGTCCATTATCTCAGCGGTAGAGCAATGACAAGAACTGAGATTTTGTGTTTCCCATTCGAGTGTTTGATGTATTGGACCATCTTCATCTCTACTGGCTCACGAGTCTTCCTGCTAAGAATGGTAATTACTGACAACTGTGCTAAGTGTGTGTCTTAGATCAACTCCAATTTCTTAAAAGTGGACAGACAAATTAACAAGTTGCTAATTAAGAGGAATAAGAAGATGATTCCTTGTATGCTTCATTTAGTTTTTCAGTGTCCTTATAGAATAATTCTCTTATACATGTCATAAATCTCTCATCCGGATTATTTCAACAACCTGCTTTCTCTTCTGCCCTTGCCTTTCTATAGCCTGCTACCCCAGCTTTTTTTTTTTTTCCCCTGTAGCAGGAATAATCTCTTAAAAAAACTCAAGTCAGGGCTGGCACAGTGGTTCACGCCTGTAATCCCAGCACTTTGGGAGGCCAAGGCAGGCAGAGCACCTGAGGTTGGGAGTTCGAGACCAGCCTGACCAACAAGGAGAAAACCCGTCTCTACTCAACATACAAAAAGTTAGACGGGCGTGGTGGTGCATGCCTGTAATCCCAGCTACTTGGGAGGCTGAGGTAGAAGAATCGCTTGAACCCAGGAGATAGAGGTTGCAGTGAGCTCAGATAGTGCCATTGCATTCCAGCCTGGGCAACAAGAGTGAAACTCTGTCTCAAATAATAATAATAATAATAACAATAATAATAATAATAAAAATA
>NW_016805433.1:77301-83582 GCF_001698545.2 Rhinopithecus bieti
TCCAGCCTGGGCAACAAGAGTGAAACTCTGTCTCAAATAATAATAATAATAATAACAATAATAATAATAATAATAAATAAATAAAATAAAACAAAAAACCCCACCAAAATCAGATCATGGGACACTTTTGCTCAAAAAGGCATTTTATTTCACCCAGTGTAAAATCTAAGTTCTTTAGAACAATTGACAAGACCCCACATGACATGGCTTCTGCTACATTCAAATTCATCTTCTGCCAGTCTCCACCTCGTTCAATCTACTTAAGGCACACTGGGCTTCTTGCTCTTCCAGGTAGATTCTTGCCTAAGGGCCTTTGCCCTATTTGCCAGATTTTGTGATATCTTCTCCTCCACTTCCTTCAGGTCTCCTTATGAAGGAAACCAGCCCTGGTCATCCCCAAAATAACAACTTTTTACGCTTTTCCCCTTCCTGATTACATTTATGCTCTTATATTTTTCCTTACATCATTTATTACTATATATTTTCCTCTTTATTAACTTCTAACTTCTTTTCTCCACTAGAATACAAGCTCTGTGAGTGCTAAATATTTGTTCTCAACATTCGGGAAAGTGACTATACATAGTAAGTGTTCATACTTGAAGAAAAAAGACTAAGTTGTAGTTTAAGATTCAAATTAAATGCAACTGGAACTGAGGCAGAGCAAGATGGAGGAGTAGGACTCTTCAGATACCATCCCCCACAAAATCATAAACTTGAACAACTATCCATGCATGAAAATAACTTCACAAGAGCTATGGAAACCACATGAAAGCTCACAGTAGCTGGTGGTAGCATAATAATAAGAAAAAATGCATTGGAGAGATAGGAAGGACAGTTCTACAACACCTGCATCACCCTTTCCCTAGCCTCAGGCAGCACAGGTGCAGAAAGAGATACTGTCGACTTGGGGGAAAGAGAGGGAAGCGAGCACAGGACTTTGCCTTGGACCCTAGCATTGCACCTGCACAGTAAAACTTAGTACCAGGCAGACCCACGTGGCCTTAAATTCAAGACCTATACCAGTGACTGAGCCTCTAAACTTGCCTTGGTGCCAGGAGGGACCACACAGCCCCAGGCTTCAGGCTTGTACAGCAAACTCGATATCTGGTATGTACCACCACTGGGTTTGTATCAGTGTTCTTGGGCTTCAGGTTGCCCTCAGCAGCAGGCAGCATTAGTGGTCCTTGGCTTCAGCTGTCCCAGTACTGTGCTTGCTAATGTGGACCTCAGGCTTCTGGCAGCACTCTTATGGCCATAATTGCCCTGAGATTCTGAAAGTGCCATGCTGGCCACAGCTGTCCCAGGCTTTGGTCTGCCCCAGTGCCATACCTGCTATAGTGGGCCCCAGGCTTCTGGCAGCACTGCACTGACTTCAGCTGCATCAGGCTGCTAGAGTACCTTAGTGTCCTTCCATTTGCATCTGCTCCAGGCTTCTTGCCCACTCCAGTGCTTCACCTGCCACAGTGAGCCCCAGGTTCTGGCAATGCCATGCTGGCTGCAACTGCCCTGGGCTTCTGATGCACTCTAGCACTATACCCTGCTGCAGGACTTTCCCAGACAAAGCATGTCTATGAAGACTGTGAAGACTGAAGTAAGTGCCTATTTTTTCATTGATACATGATCAGACATTGATACATGATCAGAAAGATCAAGGAGTCAGGCAAACATATCACCAAAGGAAAAAAATAAGGTGCAAGTCACTGACCATAAATCAATGGAAAGGTATAAAATGCCTGACAAATAATTCCAAATAACTAAGGAAGCTCAGTGAACTTCAAGAAAACAAAATGAGAAAATAATATGACACCAGAATAAGACATTTAATAGAAGTTTAAATAATAAAAAAGTATCCTTGGAGCTAAAAAATACAATGAATGAAATGAAAAGTGCAGTTGAGAAAAATATAATGAAAGAAAAAAATGCAATAGAGGGTATTAACAGCAGAACTGGTCAAACAGAAGAAATAATCTTTAATTTTGAAGACAGGCTATTTAAAAATAGAGAAGAAAAAAGAATGAGAAGAAATGAAGAAAGCTCATGGGATTTACGGGACAGCATCAACAAAGCAAACAATCAAGCCATAGGAGACAAAAAAGAAGACAGAGACAAAGGGTGGGGAGCTTATTTAAAGTACGCCAGGTGCAGTGGCTCACGCCTGAAATCCCAGTTCTTTAGGATGCTAAGGCAGGTGGATCACTCGAGGTCAGGAGTTCGAGACCAGCTGGGCCAACATGGTGAAACCCCATCTCTACTAAAAATACAAAAAATTAGCTGGGCATGGTGGCGGACACCTGTAATCCTAGCTACCCAGGAGGCTGAGGCAGGAGAATCTCTTGAACCCGGGAGGTGGAGGTTGCAGTGAGCCAAGATCGTGCCACTGTACCTCAGTCTAGGTGACAAGCACAACTCTGTCAAAAAAAAAGACAAAGAAAAGAAAAGAAAAGAAAATAAATAAATAAATAAATAAATAAATAAATAAATAAATGGTAGTGGAAAATTTCTTAAACCTGGAGAAAGATGTAAATATACAGATACACAAAAATCAAAGGTCTCCAATTAAATTCATTCCAAATAAGACTACCCCAAGACATATACTCAAACTGTCAAGGATCAAAGACCAAAAAGAGGATCCTGAGAGCAGCAAGAGAAAAGAAGCAAATAATATATAAGGGAGTTCCAATACATCCAGCAGCCAACTTTTCAACAGAAATTTTATAGGCCAGGAGAGAGTGGAATATTATAAAACATGCTGAAGAAAAAACTGCCAACAGAGAATAGTGTACCCAGCAAAACTATCTTTCAGAAATAAAGGAGAGATAAAGGCTTTCCTAGACAAACAAAACTTGTGGGAGTTTATTACCACCAGGCCTGTCTTATAAAAATACTAAGGGGAGTTCTTCAAGCTGAAAAAAAAATTGCTAATGATTAACACAAAAACGTTTAAAAGTATAAAACTTGCTGGTTAAAGTAAGTACACAGCCAAATGCAGAATACTATAACACTGTAATCCTGGTGTGTCAATTACTTATAACTGTGGTATGAAGGCCAAAAAACAAAGCGATTAAAAATAGTAATAGCTGCAATAATTTTTAAAGGAATATGTAATATAAAATATGTAAATTTTGACATCAAAAATTTAAAATGTGGACAGTGGAGGAGTAAAATTGTAGAGGTTTTTTCATGATCAAAGTCAATTTGTTATCAGCTTAAAATAACCTGTTATAACTATAGATGTGTTTTGAAAATCTCATGGTAACCACATAGAAGAAACCTCTAGATGATATACAAAAAATGAAAAGCAAGAAATCAGACATACCACTAGAGAAAAATCATTCCCTTCCCCACAAGAGAAGACAGTATGAGAGAAAAGAGAGGAATAAACAATGTACAAAATAACTAGAAAACAATTAATAATATGGCAGTAGTAACTATTGATAATTACTTTGAATGTAAGTAGGTTAAATTCTCCAATCAAAAGGCATAGAGTGACTGAATGGATTTTAAAAAGATTCGACTAAATGTTGCCTACACTTCACCTGTAAGGACATACAGAATAAAGGAATAAAAAAAGATATCTAATGCAAATGAAAACCAAAACAGAGCATGGATAACTATATGTGTATCAGATCAAATACAATAAAAGGCGAAAGTTGTAAAAAGAAATAAAGGTAATTATATAATGATATAAAATGATCATAAAATATATATAATGATTATATAATGATATGTAATGATTATAAAATGGTCAAAATTCAGCAAGAGAATATAATAACTGCAAACATATATGCACCTAACATTGGAGCACCTAAATGTATAAAGTAAATATTAATAGACCTGAAGGGAGAGATCAACTGTAGTACAACAACAGTGACTTAATACCCCATTTTCAGCAATGGACAGATCATCCAGACAGGAAATCAGTAGGGAAACATCACCTAAACTACAATCTGCATCTAATCAACCCAACAGACATATACAGATTATTCTGTCCAACAGCTACAGAATACACATTCTTCTCAACTGCACAAGAAACATTCCCCAGAACAGATCATATGTAAGGCCACAAAACAAGTCTTAATAAATTTAAGAAGATTAAAACCATATTAAGTTATTATTTTTTCTGATCACAATGATATAAAACTAGAAATCAAAACAGAAGGGACTTTAGGAAAAATGCACAAATAATGGAAATTAAACAACATACTCTTGAATAAATAATGGGTCACTGAAGAAATTAAAAAGGAAACAAACATTTCTGGAGACAAAAAATATTTCTTTAGACAAATGGAAAAGAAACACAATATAGCAAAACCTATGGTATACAGCAAAAGCAATTCTAAGAGGGAATTTTACAGAAATAAATGTCTATTTCACAAAAAGAAGAAAAATCTTATATAAATAGCCTAATGTTGAACCTCAAGAAATTAGAAAAACAAAGACAAACTAAGCTTAAATTTAGTAAAAGAAGGAAACAATAAAGATCAGAGCAGAAAGAAATGAAATAGAGACTATAGAAACAACAGAAAAGATCAACAAAACTGAGATAAACAAAACTGGGTTTTTGAAAAGTTAAACAAAATTGACAAATCTTTAGCAAGACTAACTAAGAGAAAAAAGAGAGAACACTCAAATAAGAAACAAAAAAGGAGATAGTGCAACTGATACAATAGAAATACAAAGGCTCATGGGACTCTTATGAACAATTATATACCAACAAATTGGATAACCAAGAAAACATGGATACATTCCCTGATACATACAACCTACCAAGATTGAATTACAAAGAAATATAATATCTTAATAGATCAGTAATGAGCAAAATGATTGAATCAGTAGTAAAAAGTCTCACTAAGTGAAGATCTTATATCTTCACTGCTAATCTCTATGAAACACTTGAAGAACTAATACCATTTCTTCTCCAACTCTTCCAAAAATGGAAGAAGGAATACTTCCAAACTCATTTTACAAAGCCAGCAAAGCCCTGATAGCAATGCCAGACAAAGGTACTACAAAATATCAATTACATTCTTCACAGAAATAGAAAAAACAATCTTAAAATTTGTATGGAACCACACAAATCCCTAAATAGCCAAAGTAATCTTGAGCAAAAATAACATTTCTGGAGGTATCACACTAACTGAATTCAAAATATACTACAGGTTATAGTCTTATACTATAGAGCTATAGTAACCAGAACAGCATGGTACAAGCATGAAAACAGACACATAGACAGTGAAACAGAATAGAGAACTCAGAAAGAAATCTACACATTTACTGCCAACTCACTTTCAACAAAAGAGCAAAAAACCCACAATAGAGAAAGAGTAGTCTCTTTAGTAAATGGTGTTGGGAAAACTGGATATCCACATGCATAAGAATGAAACTATATCTCACAACATATACAAAAATCAACTAAAATGAATTAAAGATTTAAATATAGGATTCAAAATTATGAATCTAGAATAAAACACAGGATAAAAGCTTTATGATATGGTCTTGGCAATAACTTTTTGGATATGACCCCAAAAGCACCGTTAATAAAAGCAAATAGATGAATGGGATTATATCAAACTCAATAGCTTCTGCACAGGAGAGGAAACAATCAACAAAATAAAGGGACAATCTACAGAAGGGGAAAAAATATTTGCAAACTATACACCTGATAAGGGGTTAATATCCAAAATATATAAGGACCTCAAACAGCAAGAAAACAAATAACCCAATCAAAAGAAGGACAAACGACCTGACTAGACATTTCTCAAAAGAAGACATTTAAATGGTCAACAGAAATATGAAAAAAACGCTCAATACCACTAATTATTAAGGCAATGCAAATTAAAGTCACAATGAAATATCAACTCAACCCTGTTAGAATGGCTGGTATCAAAAAATCAAATATAAGTGTTGGCAAGGATATGGAGAAAAGGGAACCCCTGCATACTGTTGGTGGGGATGTAAATTAGTACAACCACTATGGAAAATAGTATGGAGGTTTCTTTAAAAATTAAAACTAGAGGCCGGGAGCGGTGGCTCAAGCCTGTAATCCCAGCACTTTGGGAGGCCGAGACGGGCGGATCACGAGGTCAGGAGATTGAGACCATCCTGGCTAACACGGTGAAACCCCGTATCTACTAAAAAATACAAAAAACTAGCCGGGCGAGGTGGCGGGCGCCTGTAGTCCCAGCTACTCGGGAGGCTGAGGCAGGAGAATGGCGTGAACCCGGGAGGCGGAGCTTGCAGTGAGCTGAGATCCGGCCACTGCACTCCAGCCCCGGCGACAG
>NW_016805433.1:85741-124716 GCF_001698545.2 Rhinopithecus bieti
AAAAAAAAAAAAAAAAAAAAAAAAAAAATTAAAACTAGAACTACCATATGATCCAGCAATCCTACTACCAAGTATGTATCCAAATAAATGAAATCAGTGTGACAAACAGATATCTGCACTCCCATGTTTGTTGCAGCATTTTTCACAATAGCCAAGATATAGAATCAACCCAAGTGTCTATCAGTGGATGAATGGATTGTGGTACATCCACTTGAGAGATACCATTCAGCTATAAAAAATGAAATCCTGGCGTTCGTGACAACATGAATGAGCCTGGTGAACATTGTTAAGTGAAATAATCCAGGCACAGAAACACAAATATTACATGATCTCACTAATATGTGAAATCTAAAAAAGTTGATCTCATCGAAGTGGAGAGTAGAATGGTGGTTACCAGTGGCTGTGGTGATTGAGGGGAGGTGGCAATTGGGGAGAGATGTTGGTCTAAGAATACATTTCAGTTAGAGAGGAGAAATAAGTTTGAGAGATCTTTTGTACAACATGATGTTTACTGTCTGCAACATATTTTGATACCTTGTGGAATAACTGAATCCTGTTAATTGATATATGCATAATCTCACATAGTTATTTTTGTGGTGAGAACACTTTATATTCATTCTCTTAATATTTTTCTGGAATACATCATAGATATATTATTAATGATAGCTACCATGTTGTACAACAGTATGATTTTATCTGTCAATGTAAAAATAAAATTAAAAAATTAAATGTCACTGATTAGACTTAGTACTATACTTATCCAAATAAACTTAGGTCCAGTTTTTTTTAAATGACAATAAAGAAACTTTAAAAAATAACAATAAGATTTTAAATGATGACAAATGAGTGACAGAAAATCAAACTTGCGATATTGAGAAAGCAAACCTTGACTACTGTTCAGAAACAGTCTTTGCAATGAAATAATTTCATAAATGCAAATCCAAAATAAATACAACAGAACCCATAAACATTAATATTCTTGAGAGAAACAGACATCGAAGAAAAGAACCTACCTATATTAAATACAAGCTGCAGATATTTTTTATAAACTGCATTTTCATTTATGAAGTATATTTAAAGACAAAAATAATATTCCATTTCCAAGAATATTTCATTTTATATCGGGATACTATCATTCCCATAATAATAAATTAAATGTAAATTTATAGTATATTAAAAGGAGTTCTGCTTTCTTTCCAATGGATGGGGTGTTTTTCAACCACTTATTTTTACCCAAGTACTAATATAGAATACTCACATGGAATTTTATGCAACTCATTCATAAACTTCTCCTTCAGCTTAGAAAAGGCATCTTCCTTTCCTTCTCCAGGACTGGCTGGCTCTGTGGCATTGCTTGGCAGAACAGTCGCGACAGTGGTGACCGGTGGGGCTGCCAGGGCCTCATGGTGACTCTCGCTCACCATTTTAGGTTCAGGTGAAGCTGTGAGGGGAGGGAAGCAAAGACAGAACAATTCAAAATGGCTTACTGCTCCCACATCAAAGGCATCCCAGAGATGAAACAACATCAGAGGTGGCACCTGCTCACTGGGTAAATAGTCCATTATTAGCATATCGCTTTGTGTTGGTTCATGAAATATTTATGGAAACACAGAGAGTGAAGAGCTCTTCCCCAGAAGGTAAAGACCAGACATAGTTACTCAATAGTATCCTATTCCAACAATACTGCATATACTGTCAAATCTATTAGTTATATAGCCAATTATTTGCTGTGTAGATTTAACTTTTAAACCGTATCTTACCAAAACGTGTATGAAACAATTCTTGACAAAATACACGCTCTATACTTTAAATATTTTGTGTTTTCTAAAAGGAAAAAAAGAGATAAAATATTTGTATTGGAAATGTTGATAAATAACATGCATTCAAAATGCTAGTGACTTTAAAAATGGTTATAAGTAATACTATTCATCATATTGATACTCTAAGATGTTATGAATGTATTACAGTAATTGGTTCTTGAATCTTATTTATTGATGGTAAGTTTTCACCTCAGTCACTTTTCTGACATTTATTGTAAACAATACTCTGATCAATAATTTTCTTGTCTTGTTGGGTAATTTTTTTAAGTCACTATAAATGTGGCATGGTTGATTATATACATCAAGGTGCTGGTAATGAAACACAACTTATAAGTTTAGTTATTTTACTTTATTTAGCTTATTTAATTAGAATATTTTATTTTATTAATTCATTCAATTGTTCAAAGTATTTGTTTACCTCCCAAATATGCCAAAAAAATTAATAAAGTAATCAATAAAAACATCTTAGCTGTGAATTCAGAAGACATTAGTTCTCATCTTGTTCACTAGCTACCTAAACTTTAACAAGGCATTTGACTTCATAAGTTATCTACCTTCAGAAATATGAAGAACTAAAACCTGCCCTTCCTAAATTTTTCTTAGAACACGTGAAGGTACAAATGTAAGGAAGGTATTCTAAGACAGTAGAAATGAACGTATATTCTCCAATCTAAAAATATTCCGGACTTTGTAATTCTCCTGCATGACTTAAGATTTCAGACTTTCTGAGGAAAGAATGTCATGATTTGGGGCAGAAATAGAGAAGTAAAGAGGCCTGGACAGGATTCATTTCATGTTCTCAACAGGAAAGTAGATGAACTTATAAAAACCTTTTAATTTGCAAAGACATGGAGATAACCAGCAAACAAAATTTTTTAAAAATTGAAATTTAGTCTGGGCGTGGTGGCTGACTCCTGTAATCCCAGCACTTTGGGAGGCTGAGGAAGGCAGATCACTTGAGGTCAGGAGTTCGAGACCAGCCTGACCAACATGAAGAAACCTCATCTCTACTAAAATATAAAAATTAGCTGGGTGTGGTGGTGGGCACCTGTAATCCCAGCTACTTGGGAGGCTGTGGCAGGAGAATTGCTAGAATCCAGGAGGCGGATGTTGCAGTGAGTCGAGGTTGCGCCACTGCACTCCAGCCTGGGCAACAGAGTGAGACCCTGTTTCAAAAAACAAAAACAAAACAAAAAAACAAAATACTACAGTGTTAAGGGGCCTATAACACCTTGATTATTGACATCAGTCAACTTCATCCTTGAAGAATGAGAAAGAGCTCAGCCTCCCCTAAAGGACGTGACTCTTTAGATAAGGATGAGCAAAACAGAGGTACTGTTAGCAAGAAAGAAATGGGGGAATGCACATTGGAGAGGGACCCTAGAGCATAGGTCTTAATGGCAAAGTCAGTAATAAATTTAAATGGATCATCAAAAAAANAAAAAAAAAGGAAAGAAAAGAAATTCAAATGATGTGTGAGTTAGTTATGCATACTTACATATTTAGTGAAAGTACAATTGAAAATAGAATAATCTCAGATGCCTAAGAGTTTTATTAAAATCTTAATCAAAATTCAGAGATTTTGGATCTACTTCCAGGATATCATGGCTGAGGCTAACATCTACACATAGATAAGAATTTTTATTTTATAATTGACTAGTTCTCTCTTTCTCTTTTATGAGATAGGGTCTTGCTCTGTTGTTAGGCTGGAGAGCACTGGCGAGATCATAGCTCACTGCAGCCTTGAGCTCCTGGGCTCATGTGATCGTGATCCTACTGGTCTCAGCCTTCTCAAGTATTCGGATTACAGGTGTGAGCCACCACACCTGGCCTCGTTCTCTTTTTTAAGTTTTTAATTTTCCATTACTAGCTACTAATATAATCCTAAAGGGTAGAATTGGACAGATATCGGCTCAGATCTTGTTTTTCAGTTTCTTCATTTGTAAAATGAGGATAACCAGACCAAATCTGTAAGGATTTTATGAGTATGAAATAATTTACGCAAAAAATTTAGCATAGTGTCTGGCATATTAGTTGGTTCCATTGATCCATTGTTCCATTGATCCACTGGCATATTAGTTTGTTCCATAGATCAGTGGATCAATGGAACAAACTACCAGTGGCTCAATCAATTGATTGCTCAATTGATCTATCCATCCGTCTCTAATAGCACTTGGCCTCCCAGAAATGTGGAAACTTTTTGTTTCCAACTCAAGTCACATCCCAGAAGCTTTTCCTGATTATCTGATTTTGTTCAGTTGAGGAGCCCATCTCCCTGGAAAACTTTGAAGTATTGTTTGCTCTGTTGATACAATTTGGGTGAAACTGTTGATGCTGATGATGTCCTAACTTTTGTATTTCATTGAGTCAGTCAGACTGAAATTGTACACACACACACACACACACACACACACACACACACACACTATTATGTACGTATTCAAAAAATTAATTTGTTCCTTTGCTGTGAGAAACACCGGATGTGACACACATTATTACTTATCTCTGTACAGGATAGTTGAAGATATTTGAGGAATTATGGCTTACTGTAGAATTTAAAGGAAATGATTGAGTTAAATGAAAATAACTAAGTATAATAGCTCCATCATTACATTAAAGGTATATTGCTCAACTATGTTTCTGCATAATTTTTGTCCAGTTCTAGAGGTGGGATATTATTGCTGGTCATTCAGACTGATGTTCAGCTGCTACCTCCAAGTGGCTACACAGTTGTTTCTAGGCTTTGTGTGTACTGATAGCTGGATCCTCCTTCACTTCTTGAGTTGTTAAATAGTTTTCATTTTACTCCAGCTTATACTTGTACATAAAAAATTTCTACATATAGTTTGAAAGACATAAAAGACTATAGGAACAATAAGACTTTTGCTAAATGGGGCCAACATTTAGAAAATGTTCTTAAAGTTACCCAGCTTCTTTTTTTTTTTAAGGAAGCAAAGAATGTTTCTATAATTTCCAAACCAATCCTCTATAGACATAAAATATCCGTGGAACGTGTTCATCAAAAAAGTAAGAGCTATAAGCTTTTAACTCTTACCAGCCAATGATATTATCCCTATTGTTTCTTATTTTTTTAATAAAAAAAATTGTAAGAAATATAGACAAAGTTCTTTTTACTTAGTGCATACCACTGTGAAATTTAAAAAAATCATAAAATACAAAATGTAGTGGGTAATTGAGGATCTAATATATTGACAAAGAAAGACTAAGGGATTGCTTAGTGTTTTATTTTTATTTCTTCATATCTTGAGAGATAATACTGTTTGTAAATAGCAAACCTAAGAATAGTTACTTGGTTCTTGAAAATTCACATTTATGGAAATAAAATGCTTATCAGGAGGCATCATTTTGTGGATTATAAAATTAGTTGATTATTCAGTCCTGGCTAATGTGATGACTTCATTTTTTATTTTTTATTTTTTTGAGACAGGGTATTGCTCTGTAGCCCAGGCTGGAGTGCAGTAGCACAATCTCTACTCGCTGCAACTTCCATCTCTTGGCTTCAAGCAATTCTGCCTCAGCCTCCTGAGTAGTCAGTATTACAGTCACCCACCAACACACCTGGCTAATTTTTGTATTTTCAGTAGAGATGGAGTTTCACCATGTTGGCCAGGCTGATCTCAAACTCCTGACCTCAAGTGGTCTGCCTGCTTCTGCCTCCTAAAGTTCTGGGATTACAGGCATGAGCCATGGCTCCCAGCCTGACGACTTTATATTCTTTCATGTACACAGTTTGCTTATTCAGAAAAAAAGATATTCTACTTAGTCTTCATAAAATAAGCTAACAGTTATTGAGCACCTGCTAAGCGGTTTAAACATATTAAAGCATATAGCAGTTTTCATATTATTCCCATTAATAATTATCACCAATTTCATAGGTGAGGAAATTAAGTCATAGGAGGTTATACAGTAAAACCCAGACAGTTAAAGTCATACAGTAGTAATTAGTGGAGTTGGGATTTGAACCAAGGTGTTTTAGCCACTGTAGTATCAGGAGACTTGGAAACTATGAGATAAGTATGTAACATTATCCTGTTTTTTGAAGGAGTTTTTGGATACAACTCATAGTAGGAGGTTATTTTACAATGTCATCCAGTATACACACTCTGTCTGCCTAGATATTATATACTGAAGAGAAATTTCACATAAAAACGCTTCTGTGAAATACTTGGATATATTCAATTCTACTCTGTTCTTTATCACTAAAAAATTCTAGTTGTATCTTAAAGTTGTGTACATTAGTTTCACAATCCACTCATGATTTGAGACCTGTAGTTTGAAAAATCACTAAAATAAAGGACATATTAATATAAAATAACATCAAAAGGAGCTAATACTAACTAATGATTCCATTTATTAGGCACCTACTTTGTGCCAAAATACTGTTGTTGATACTTAGGGAGAAAATTCTCAATTCCTATCACAACCCTGAAAAGTAACTCAATCTTATTTTACAGAAGTAACTGGAGTGCGGCTTCCCCAGGACTAAGTGATTGGTCCTACACAGATTTAGCCTGATCCAAGGTTCCTTCTACTGGTCTACTCTATTAATAACATTTAAGCATCATTAAACAATTAAATCAATACTGAAGAAGTATTTATGATTTTCTTTTGAATCTATTTGCCAGTAAATGGAAGACACAAGTCATCTTACTAAAAGGAAACATAGCGCTTAATTTTAGAGGCACAGGCATTTAGTTTGTTAAAGTGGAATTCAGCATCCTGAAATATACCAAGAAAAATATTATTGAATAGAAAATTAAATTATCAAGAAAAATATTATTGAATAGAAAATTAAATTATCTTCTAAAAGAAAGTCCAGCACAAGCAATTTTCTTTTTTTTTTTTTAATTTTACTTTAAGTTCTGGGATACATGTGCAGAACGTGTAGTTTTGTTACATAGGTATACATGCGCTATGGTGGTTTTAAGCACCGCATGCATTAGGTATTTGTCCTAATGCTCTCCCTCCCCTTGCCTCCCACCCCTGACAGGCTCTGGTGTGTGATGTTTCCCTCCCTATATCCATGTGTTCTCATTGTTCAACTCCCACTTACGAGTGAGAACATGCAGTGTTTGAGTTTCTGTTCCTGTATTAGTTTGCTGAGAATGATGGTTTCCAGCTCCATCCATTTCCCTGCAAAGGACATGAACTCATTCTTTTTTTATGGCTGCATAGTATTCCATAGTGTATATGTGCCACATTTTCTTTATCTACTCTATCATTGATGGGCATTTGGGTTGGTTGCAAGTCTTTGCTATTGTAAATAGCAGTACAAACAATTCTCAAAGAAAGAAATACAAACTCGTCTCCCTCCTGACAAAAACTAAAATTAAAAAATTTAATTTCACAAATAAAGAACTGAAAATTAAAATAACAGTGAGAAGACATTCATTTATAAATCTGGCTAAATATAGATAGTGAAGGTGAGTGTACAAGAAACTGGGCAATTAGGAAGGAGACTAGATTATTAGGATACTTTATAGATACCAAACTAACAGAACATATCGAAAGCTTTAGAAAGGGTCATTTTCTTCTAGGAATTCTCAATAAAAATTAATCTTAAATGGATATAAAAGCAATTTAATATAAGGATGTTTGTAGTAACATTATTTACAATATTAGAAGTACCAGAAATTATCCAACAGAGAGACCTCTTAATTATAATGATCTATAAAATAATGTTATACAAATTATCTAAAAGGTAGCCATCTATAAACCTGGAAATACATGGGAGTGTTAGGTAAAAACACAAATTATGAGACAGTATATAAAGTGTCCAATTTTCTTTAAAAAATCTTTTGCAGAGAAGAGGCTGAAAAGATGCATTAAAAGTGTTAGCCTTGTGGAAGAATATCCACTTTTCCCCTATATTTCTACATTCTCAATATATTGCAAACCTGAATTATTTTAAATTATAAAAAGAAAAAAAATCTTTAAAACTTTTATTCTAGGGAAAACTGGATCTTGCAGAAGAGGTTTAATTTCCTAATGCCAGATTTTCAAACAAACAAACAAACAAACAAACAACAACAACAAAAAAAAACAACTTTAAAATGTAATTCAGAAGCTAAATCTCAAGAATGAATGATGCAGCTACATATTTAGCAAATATGTAAAATGGCCACTGGTTAAAATACAATGTAGAAAAGATATGAAGGTATCATTAAAGTTTATACTTTTGTTAGAACTAGAATTTGATCCAGCAATCTCGTTACTGGGTACCTTTCCAGAGGAAAAGAAGTCATTATATGAAAAAGATGGTCGCACAAGCATGTTTATAGCAGCACAATTTGCAATTGCAAAATCATGGAACAAACCCAAATGCCCATCAATCAACAAGTGGATAAAGAAACTGCGGCATATTTATATGATGGAATACTACCCAGCCACGAAAAAGAATGGGTTAATGGCACTTGCAGCAACCTGGATGAGATTGGAGACTATGATTCTAAGTGAAGTAACTCATGAATGGAAAATCAAACATTGTATGTTCTCACTGATATGTGGGAGCTAAGCTATGAGGACGTAAAGGCATAAGAATGATTCAACGAACTTTGGGGACTTGGGAAAAGTGGGAGAGGAGTGAGAGATAGAAGACTACAAATATGGTGCAAAGTATACTGCTTGGGCGACGGGTGCATCAAAATCTCACAAATCACCACTAAGGAACTTACTCATGTAACCAAATACCACCTGTACACCAATAAGTTATGAAAAATGAAAAAAATATGAGATATGAAAAATAGTTTATAGTTTTGTGGTATAAAATGAGGAAAATCAGGACTTTGGTTGCTATGACAACTTCCCTCTGTCCCTTTATAATTATTCTTCTTAATAGGACTTTAATTATACCTATCTCTAGATCTACAAATTAATATAGATTTCTCAGATTACATAGTAAGATAGTCTACTATGCTGTAAGAGCATCATGATTTTTAGACAAAGCATTATTTCCATCTCTATTTAAGTATTGTATTTTATAACAATAGCATGCAAAATTAAATCACATACAGGAGAAGGTCGAAAAAATATTACTAAAAAAAGTCGTCTAAAGCAGAAAAGTCCCATATTGAAACTAACTCTTAGAATAATTATTAAAAAGAATCTGGGAGATGTTATGGAAGGTGTTGAGTATATTTTGAGGCAAAGGGCAGAATGTAGTGATTTTATTCCATCCAAGTTTCCCTTGATCTGCTGTGGGTATAGGTAGAATCCATAAGTGACGGCCACGTCTATTCACTTCTTCCTATGCCCTATGGCTCTCAAGAATAAGGATTTCAGCCTCTTCCCTCAGCTTCTAGAAGTGCTGCCTGCTGATTGCTCACAGTCAAGGAGTCACTCCAAAGAAATTGCCCTTGACCAAAAGCAGCTGCCTTGCTGAGGGTTAAGCCCCCTTACCCAGGAATAGCCTTCACGCAATGAGTGGTGGATGCTGGTCTTGATTTAGTTCATCTCTGAAGGACACTGTAGGATCAGCTAAAGCTTGTTGTCATGGCATATCAGTTCAGCAAGCATCTCCCCTTCTGTACATCTGCTTCCTTCAGTTTCTTACGTGGAAAACATTTCCTAGTAAACTACCTCTGATTGAGAGCAGGTTCCCAGAGAATCTGACCTATAACACCTACTCTGAAATGTTTTTGGAAAAAAAATGAACCACTGTCAAAACTTTCATTTAAATTCTTTCCAAATCCAAAGATCCTTAGGCAGTTAAGTAAAGTCTAGCAGCATATCAAAATCTTCCACAAGTTTGCAGATGTCTGAATGTCAGGCTTGAGGTGTATCTTCTCTCTAGTTCAAACATAATTTCTCTTGAGGGAAGTAAGAGGGAAGCAAGAGACTGTACAGCGCTGTCACTATGGAGGAGAGCTGACTTATACGGCAGTAGTTCCAAAGAAAGGACTACTGATGAAAGGTTGTTTTTCAGACCTTGGAACAACTGGAAGCACAGCAGTCTGGCTAACCTAAAACACACAGGTGTCTGGATTCTTCTTCCCTTTTTCCCAAAATGGATCTAGTCGCCTCCAGATTTTACCCATTTAACAAGTCACAAAAATTTCCTCAGAAGTGTAGGGAGAATTTTTTAAAGTGTGTGCCTGCCAGGAAGTATTTCTCATAGTGCTTTTGCAAATTGAATATAACTGGGCCTTCTTAGGTTTACTTTAAGAATAGAACAAACATTCTTACCCGTTGTCACAAATCCCACAATACAAACATTGAAGAGGTGTGTAGAGGTGTTATGCTGAAGGTGTCTTTGGAAGAATGTAAGCAGAAGGAAATATTGTATGCTCACCAGCTGTCTTTCCTAAGAATTCCCTTTAAACATCTCTGTTCCCCCTGGTTTCTGGCTCTATAGAAGGTGCTATATGTCTTCTCTCTTCCTTCTTCAGAACTTCTCCGCAGCTTCTGAAGCCCTATTGGCTTTCCTTCTCATATCCCTCTCTCCTGTCTGCCTCTCTTCTTGCTCTGATCAAAATGCTCCAGTCTCCGTTTTCTCTTATAACCTCTCCTTGGTCTTAACTTTTTCTTTTCTTTCTTTGATTATTGTTTTTCCCTAATGGGAGAACAACAATCATTTTCAGTTAGGTCTCACTTATCATGTACTAAAGACTTGATGTAAGTAATGAGAATTTAGTGAGCTTTATGCTTTGTGTGGAGTTGGAGAACAGGAGAATAAGATTTCAATTCACACCATTAAAACAGCCCATGAATTTCTGCTTGCTGACCCTTCCTCCCATTATGGAAACTCGAATATGGCCCCACAATGGCATCTCCTGAAACCAGTAGTGGTAAATTACAACTCATAGTTATCTTCTTGACATAGTTAGGTAATTGGGAACATGACTCTGATTTCCAGGAAGCAGGTGGGAAAGCATGAAGAAGAAGTAGCAAATAGGACCAGGAATTAGGAAATTTGGGCTCAACAGGATAAGTGCAGAGAGATGCAGCTGTAAGTTTCTCAAAATGAACAAATAGCTTAAAAGGAAAATGTTTCTGTTAAAAAACCAGGGGTTAAACTGTTTAAGTAGCTAGTTAATCTTACTTCTAGAGGTTGGAAAACTGACTTACCAACTTGCAAATTTCATATTGTTAATGAGAATTGTTTCTTGTCTTTTTCTTATGTAAGGCAATTTAGTTTGCTAGATTCTTCAGTGTTCGTTCCCCACCAACCCTGTCTCTTCAAGCTGAGCAAAAGCTCAGGAGCCATCTTTCTTAAAGGTGGAAGGAGACTTTATATTATATTATATCAAGAATTCAGCTGTTTTCCCATCTAACTCTAATTTTCATTGTTTAAAAATCATAATAACATCCTGCGTCAAAAGTGTCATTTTATTTTCTAGATTTATTTCCAAGCTGGCCCAACTGGTTTAACATCTCTATATCTTTTTTTTTTTTTTTTTCGTTTTTCAAGCTTTGTTTTTCACTGCATGTTCTCACTCATAAATGGGAGCTGGACAATGAGTACACATGGACACAGGGAGGGGAACCACACATCGGGGCTTGTCAGTGGGGCGGGGAGAGAATCAGGACAAACAGCTAATGCATGAGGGGCTTAATACCTAGGTGATGGGTTGATGGGTGCAGTAAACCACCATGGCACACGTTTACCTATGTAACAAACCTGCATGTTCTGCACATGTATCCTGGAACCTAAAATCAAATCAAATTAAAACAAACAAAAAACTTTGTTTTCTCTGAGGAGAGGTGGATCTAACCCTTGATCCTAAAGGTGGTGGGTGGGAGATGTACTCAAAGTATGAAATCCAGTGTGTGCCCATCGATAGCTCCTTTTCAGTAAAATTGTTCTCACGGCTCTAAAGGTGGAAACGAGCTCATGCACATTGTGTGACCACCCCCTACAGCATAGTCACAGCAAATTTAAGGAGGAATGTGTACCTGATTCAACAGCAGCTCATTGGACTGAGGCCAATGACACTGTTTAGCATGAAAAGGTGAGTTAGGCCAATAAGAATCATTCCCTAGAAATTTAAACTATGAAAACCTTTGAAGAAACTAAGGCATAGAGAAAAAAATAAACATGCTCATGGTCACAGAGTTAATAAATGGTGAAGCCAGGATTCCAGTATGGCTATCTGATCCCAGGGCTCACATCTGTGATCACTGTGTTATGTCATCCTTGCATTACTCCACTTCCGTTGGCCTGGTTTTCACCTCGATCTGAGTTTCAGTATGTAGTATCCCACAAATACTAACACTTGATGATGATCTAAGTATCTGCACCTTATAATCAAGAAAGTATTGTGAGAAACAAAACCTACTGTGTGGAGTCACTAGTCTTGTTAGTTTCTGGATCATTTGAATTTATAGCCAGAAGTGATGAATTTTGTCAGTAACTCTTCACTCTGCATTCCTAACTGTACATGGAAGGAAGACTGTTAGAACTGACAGCATTGAGTGATGTGGGATCCTATCATGGAAGCTAAGGAAAATGCCATGGAGACTGATAGTTGAGTGATGGATTAAACACTCAACTGAATACATTCTTTCACAATATTTTTTTTCACATTTTTTACATCTCTGAAATGGGGATTTTTCTTAAAATCTGTGGTATCTTAATATCGCTGTCTGCCAGGCCCAGTTGTCATTTGCTCAGTGTACACTCAACACAGTTATTATTCCTACTGATGTTCCAGTCAACAAATCACTCAAAGGTGACTTAAATAAGGGATCTGCATCTGGGTTGTCATCTGAAACCTTCTAATATTGGCTTTACCATCAAAACTAGCAGAATGAGAGTCAAGCAATTTGGAAGATTTTGGAGGCAACGGTAAAGCAATATTTGCAGAAATGGTATGTGAAAAAAAGAGCGTTATCAAATCTGAGCATTGAGAACAGATTTAGAAATTTTAGAAATTCATTAACTAATTTATTTTGCTCTTATTTTTGTTTTTTTGTGTGCACAAAGTGACAAAATGAAATCTGTCTAAATAAGTCTAAATAATCTTTTAATACAAAATAGAAATTCAAATTGTATGAAACCATTTTTGAAATTGTTTTGCAACATTCTTTCTTAGTGCTATATAAAATAACGGTGCATATTGTAATTAACAGTCTCTTAGAGTACATGAAATACATATTTCCTAAAGAATGAGGAGAAAATATGAGTACTGTTTATAAATAATGTATTGGAAAGGGAAAACTTAAAAAAAAACTTTAAACAAACTGTGTTTCTCATTCTCAGAAGATCAATTACAATGATATTCAGCAACGGTAGTCAATATAAATTTCAGAAGAACTAGCTAAAATAAAAATAAATCCATGAGCCAAGTGAAAACTATATTCATTGCTGTGTTATTTTCCCCTTTGGACTTATATTACTGAGAATAAAATAATGGAAACAAATAAGCAAAACATGTCCAAGAGAAAATTCAAGTACTGAATTATGATAATAATATACAGAAAATCAGAAGGTTTTATACAAACCTGAAAATTTTCCACCTACAATAGTGATATGAATCTTAAAAATATGGTACATTAGAGTTGTAACTAAAACATATTCATTAATGAATTCAAAAGTTTAACATTGTTTTGCTGATAATCCACTTATGCATTCATTTCTCTATAAATAAAATATTTTATCATTGCAGTTTCAAAAACTACATTTATTTTAAAAGTGCCACTGAATAATGTAGAATATTTCTGGCTTTAAAAAGCCTCCCAAGATTTTAGTAGGAATGGCAGGTTAATAATCAAGAAAATATATGAGTTTTTTCAAATGCATTATAAAAAACTTCAGGTGGATTTTACAGTGTTTTAAAAAATGTTGTAACAGGAGGCCAGTCGTGGTGGCTCACACCTGTAATCACAGCACATTGGGAGGCCGAGGCGGGCGGATCACGAGATCAGGAGATCGAGACCATCCTGGTTAATACGGTGAAACCCCGTCTCTATTAAAATTACAAAAATTTAGCTGGGCGTGGTGGCGGGCTCCTGTAGTCCCAGCTACTTGGAAGGTTGAGGCAGGAGAATGGTATGAACCTGGGAGGCAGAGCTTGCAGTGAGTAAATTGCAGGTAATAAAGAGAGAAAGAGAGACTGTGTCTCAAAAAAAAAAAAAAACCAAACAAATAAAAACAACAAAAAAAACAAAAAAAAAAAAAAAAAAAAAAAGAAAAGAAAAACAACAAAAAAGTTACAACAGGAGTAAAGTATCTCTTTTTTCTTTTTAATTTATTTTTGATAGAAGAGGGAGATGTAAAGGCCTAGAGATGGAAATGAAATCTTCCATGGATCAATTTGACAGAGCTTTTCTAAGTGACTGTGCTCATTGAATAGAATATTAATTGAAGTGATCTCTAACTTTTGTATAGTAAGATGGTACTAGATGCTTTTGGTAGTTACGAAGAGATATAGCTTAGCTGAAGCAAGCCAATTGGCTCTCATAGTGTTTTTTTTTTTTAATAGAAGCTACAGATAAATAATTTGGAATTTCCATTCTCCGTTGCTTTGCTGAAACTCAAATCTGAACTCTTGATATTTCTGAGCTGCAGGCATTTGACAGAAAATATGAGCTTGCAGCTCACAGCCCTCTTTTATCACACTGTGTTCAAACAGTCATTGTTTTGCCACACAGTGAAGCAAAACTTTAAAATCCTCTATACACAGTTCAGATTGAGGTAAACAGGATGATGGAAAATGTTGCAAGCTATCAGTTATAAATAATATATTAATAAATAAAAATATCTAACATTTATTAAGCTCATACTATTACTTAGACATTATTATAAGTGTTTTAAACATCTAAGCCCATATCATGCTCACAAAATAAACCCCACGAGTCAGGCAATATTATTACAGTGTCTCTCTATTATAGATGAGAGAACTTGCCAAAGTTTGCACAGCTAGTAAGTGGTGGAGCCAGGATTTAAATTGAAACAGGCCAGCTCTGAGTCCATGGAAGTCTGCCTCACTAATAAATGAATAGATAAATGTTGATCGAATGAATAAACTGTGTGTCTACAATGTGTCCAACATTATACTAGGTGCTTTGAATAATTCTCAAGTAATTCATTCACCATGTGAATGCCTGGGGATACAGCCATGTATGCAGATGGTTAAAATCCAAAATATACTCTAGTATAAATAATTATAGGAGACTTCTTCCCAAATTCTACCTTCTGTTGTGTGCCAATGAATTAATTTGGAGACATGAGACAAGAATGAACAGTATCCACAATCTACGAAACAATAAAAGCAAGATTGTTGGCTGTTTACCTAACAATATGTTGGTTTTTTACCTAACAGCTATTCCTTCCTTTCAATTTAAGATGCTCCCCACCCCTCTTTTTTTCTGACAAGTACTGCTTTGGGGAGATTACCTTGTCCCTGTTTCATGAAAAAATCTTATTAGTCTATATGTGGATCATGGAAATCCTATTCTTTTTGCCGATAGTTAGTTTAGGCAAGGGCATATGAGTCAATTTGGAAATGTAATATAAGAGGAATTTTGTTGGGTGATTTCTGGAAACGTTTTTCTAACTTTTCAAAAGACATACAGAGGAAGCAATATCTCCTTTGCTAGGTGGTGGTGTGTTTGCATGTGGTACCTGGAACTGCTTGCAGCCATGTCGTATGAGAGAATCTGGTGAAAGGTAAGGCAGATAGATACTCTATGGACAGCGAGCTATAAACTGAAAGTAACCATAACCTCACAATGATGTTAATCAACCTATGACCACCATACCTTGGGATTTCTTATAATGGAAAATAATACATTTCCCTTACAGTTTAATTCAGTTTGTATTACATCTGCCAAAAAAGAGCATACACAAATACTTAATAATCTTATTTTCGCAATAAAAAATTTTATTTTTTCCATAGGCTTATTATCTACTAGGCGAAGCTAACTTGCCTTATTGCTAATACTCTTTACCTGCGTGTGCCTCTGACTCCTAGCTTTTGATTCTCAATAGGTCTAAGAGATTTTCATTACATTTGCTTTCCTATTCAAAACAGGGTTATGTCTTCCCTACATTCTGTAAATTATGGTGAAGTTCAGCACTCTGCATCCTGTGGAGCTGGATAAGTATGAATTGAGTTGATGTGAATTATAAGAGAATTGGTTTTGTGATTAGTTTAAGCTGCTTTAAAAGATTTGAAAGGTTTAGGTAAGGGTTCAATTTTATATATTACATTCCAATTGAATGTTCTACCTTTTAGTGTGTCCATCATTGATCAAAGTCTGCGAGTGAGGAGGCAGTGGACAACTACACCTTGACCTACTAGGAGTACTCTACAAATAAATCAGCAGGCCTTGGAGGACTGGAAAGAATATTTGAAAGGCAGGTGCCCTATTGTGATTCTTATGTTGCATTATCTCCATGTTTTTCTTAGTGAGTTCCTTTTACTTTGCTTCTTCCCTGTCTCCTTCTCTTTCTTCTTTGCTTTTGTTTCTTAGTAAGAAACAATTTATTTTCTGTTTCTTCAACAAGTCATGCTTTAATAAAATTAGAGATATGTCCATGACGAATTTTCACATCTTCTCTTTCGTCTTGACAAACCCAGAACACATCACTTTAAGAAAGTGGGGTTAAGAACAGGTTTCCTATAAAATACCATTGAGTCACCATCTCACATTGGAACATGACATTGAACATTGTGAAATAAGTAAGTTCAATAAAAGTTCATTATCTCTGGCTCTTTAACTTTTATTTTCATTTTGGCCAATGCCTGGACTTAATTCCATTTCCATCTGAGTGGCTTAATAAGACTGATGCATATACCACAGTGTGCATCTCAGATCTTCAAAGAGTTTAGAAAGAATATAGTTTCTGATTTGGAGCATGATCTGTAAATACTATCCTATTTACATGATAAACAGGCATGCTGGCTTACTGACAAGAGCAATATATGGAGCTAAATTGCCTTTTCATGTTTTATTCAGTAATTATAGATACTATAATTCCACTGATATGAAGTCATTCTACAGACAGTTGGCTCATTTCTTTAGACTTTTTTCATACTTACTGATCAATAATTTGATATTATGACATTAAAAGAAAACTAAAATGTGATCTAAAGTGCTTATAGTGTGCCAAACTTCCACTTTAAAAGTTGTTGGATATCTTTTATTCTCAAAATGCCCTATTATAATTTTTTAATATTCTTAAGTAGAAGTCATTTCTACCTTACTGTAAAGCAACAGATATATGGAAGATCTGCACCTTTTCCTATTGTGTAGCTCGAGATTGTTGATGACTAGGACTTCAAGTTTATTTCATCAGTCTAGTTATAAACTACGATGCATTGTTGGAAGAAAACATGTTTGTATTTAGTCGGATATTTTTTCTTCCATGCCATGCAGATCCAACTGCTTTTTCTTAAAATAGGTAATATAAGTAGCTAAATCTCAATTAATATCCAACTAGCTAAGGAGACATATCTGAGTGAGGACACACGATTACAAATTCATAACTGAATATTACATTACAGATAAACTAACATTTTACTATGCTAAAAAGCATACTGATAGCATGAATAAAATATAAGTGTTGATTTTAATCAACTAAAACCACCCTATATTATAGAAGGTGAAATACAGAGTAAAATAGAATATATGACAATAAAAGTCCACTTGTTTACCAGCAGTTTTATGTTTGGAAACCACTCAAAGGCTTTTGCAATCAAAGACAAAATCAATGGGTAGGGAAAAGAGAATCCCAAAAGACTGTGTCAAAATTGTGTGCCTAAAAAAAAAATAAAGAAAGAAAGAGGAAAAGCAGAAATGCTAGCAAAGCACCACTAAAATAATTGGAGTAAAATTATAAAATAAAACTGAATTATATGAGAAGGATTTTCACACAGGCAACTTAAAGTCAGGGGTTTTTCCATGCTAGAAGTGGAAATAATATGCACACTACAGCTCTACTAGAGAGTAGAGCTCTACTACTCTGAGTTTGTAAAGGTTAATACAGTGTTTTCCTGTAGATTTTTCTACCAGGAGAGAATGCACAGATCTAAAGATACTATAGATACTCAGTACTAAACAATTATTAAAATTCTGGCTTACGTATTAGCCCCTTGTGAATTGGGTAGTATGAGTCATACCAAAAGATGACTTTAAACAAATTTTGAGCCTATTATTTTGAAGGTCAGATCCTGGAATATGACTAACTTTTTGTGTCCCTACTTCACTATCCTTTGGCCTTATAGCAACATCAATTAGACTCATACAGAACTGAAAGTATTTTTGTCAATTTCTTGATGAAGGCTGTTTGCCTTTCTTTATAGAATATGGTCTAAAGATGTTTTCAGATTTATCAACTTTTAAATAAAATGATAGCTGCTGCCAAAGAAATTATTCAGGATTCTGTGTGAAACTGGCTAGAATCTCTCATTGGCTCTGGCCCAGCTTTGCATGACACTCAGAGTTAGTCAACTATTTACAAGCCCCAACTTCCAGAAAATACATACGTGGAAATCACCCTTGCCTAGCATGGGCCGTTTTGCTACAGCTCCTAGGAATGTGACTATAAGCCTTTTAGAGGCTCCACAGCATCAGCAATGAAGGAAGTAAAAAGCTCTGAGAATTGGAAACAGCCGGGAAATGATCAAAGGATGACTCCATGAAATGATGGGCTGACCCATGTCATAACCCTCTGATTCCAAAATACATTTCCTTAATTTTTTACCATTTCACTATTTGTACAGGTTGATGATTCACCAATTGGATATTTATCTGGCTTACAAAAAATCCCCTTTAATCAAGATAAATATGACAGGGATGGTGGACAGATTATGTTTCTGAATTATATAGACTGGTTCAGTTATTATCTGGATAACAGCATGGACTCTGAAGCTAGATACTCTATGTTGGAATCTAATGTTGATTAATCTTATGACTGGTGTAGATTTTGTCTAAATTGGGCAAATCTCTTTCCCCAGTTACTTCTTCTCTGAATGAAAGTGTTGACTGAGAGAGTGTTACACATGGTGACGCAGACCCTTCTAAGTGCCTGGGCACGTAGCAGGAGATAAGCTAGGAGTTCCCTCATTTTTCAAGGTAAAGGAGGAAATTTTCTGGGAGTGGACAGCATTTTCTGTCTGGCAGAGGGGCTATTCTTACTCTTTTCTATCCTTTTGAGCTTCAGAGGACTGTGCTTTGCTTCTTGTTTGGTCCTACACCCTGTGCACATAACTCAGAGACCTCTCGTAGTGGCTCTAAGTACCTCTATGTAAACTGGAGCCAGTTGTCCAGCTGTGAGTAGGCAATTCTCCTTTAATAAATTACTCCACTGTAATTACCCTCCAGGCAGAAATCCTTTGGCAATTGTTAGACTATCAATGGCCAGCTGGGGAAAATGGCTCCTCTCTCTGCAGCACGTTTCTTCCAAGCACTTCTGGGTTGCAGTTTTCTCAGAACTGGTATCTTTATCAATTATTTTAAAATGCTTTCTATGTCTTGGAAACATTTCAGAATTTCTGATTTGTTAAGGTACTTTCTTGTTGCAAAGAATTTTACATCTTCACTCTTTTCATCTCTATTCTATTATACCATTTCAGTAGCTTTTGGAAAGAAGCATAAATAATCTCTTGTCGTTAAGATGTCACCAGGAAGAGAAGCCCTCTTTATAATTCTAATGAGAAAATGTTATACTACCTACTCTTAAACATATTTTCCTAAACAAACTTCCTCACCATTATATTGGGAAAGGGAAAAGATCCGGACTTTTAGGAATTATTGCATTTCTAGAATTATACCATGATTATCTTCTTATATATCTATTTCATCAATCAGCTCTGAGCTCCCTGAGTTTTGGGATAGGATTTTATTAACATTTGTATTTGCAGTACTCAGTACAATGTCTCAATCCCTACCATGGTATAAAATTTAATAGTGCTTATGATATGTATTGATACTGGTATAAACCTAATATTGCATTACTCTCCTATAAAGGAGTAAAACACATAAATGTGAGTAAACTTAGGTGAAATTGTTCATGGTTTTCATTTTTCTCTGGTGTCAGAAGTAGGCTTTGGATGCCTTTCTAGATTTTTCATGTTATATCAGATTAAATTTAATTTTAGAGAGAATTGGTATTTGGAGAGGTGATAGGGCATTTCTATGGTGAGAATGGAGGCCTGACTCAAAGCCTGAGTGAATATAAAGCCTACACAATATGGGGCACATATTGCAACTGAATCTTTTTCATCACAAAATGCTGACAGTGGAGAGAGGGAAGGCAGCTGGTAGGGAAAAACGGATATAGAGCATTCAATTTTGAAAGAGGGGAACATGTAGCTGCAAAATCATGCTGTTATTCATGGTAACAAGTAAAAATTTCAGCCAGCATTTTGCAGAGGGTGTTAGAGGGAGGAAAAGTCTCCGTGGAAATCTGCTGATTAAGATGCACTTTGTAGAAGTCCATCATCAGAGACTGAACTGAATTGAATTGGTTGTGAATGAGAAACAGCCTTCCAAAGAGGTAATAATGGTGTGGCATTAAAGAGCATAAAAAGATCTTAGGCAACAGCAAAAGTCTCTACTGCCCTTGAGATTTCTTTCTTGGCCATGCTGGTTAAGGATTATAACTACTTCCTCAGTGAAGGAAGCCTAGAAATCAATATCAGAATGTCAACTGACATCAGAATATCAGCACAGAAAGTTTGTCATTCCAAAAATTCATGCAGGCTTCCCTTCTTCATGCCTGTCTGTATAGTGTCTGGGCATTTTCTGTGTTAATATGTAGGTAGGCCTAAGTCTCCTGCTATTGTCAACCAGATTGAAAGAAAATGACTGAAGTCCTTAAATTTAAGTATTTCTTTTAGGAAGAGGAATGAAGGAAAGAAAAGCTATAGCAATTTCTTCCCACATGAACATTCTGTCATTTTCACACTTACATGTTGTTTCCTGAAGCTTTTATCTCTATCTCTACTCCCCTGACACTTCTAACCATAGGCATTTATGCTACTGCAGAAGACAAAAAAAGCTCATATAAAAGTAATGTTCAACTTGATTTAGGCATGAAATTCTAATACCGTCCGGAGAGAGTTCATGCTGCTTTAAAATAATTTTAAGTGTAATTCTACAAATAAAGAAACCATTTATATCAATAAAATGCTTGTTTTCTGTGTATTGCATAAAATCAATTTGTATTCAAATATTTGGCTATTCCCAAATCAATGCCTTTAAGAAGGCTTAGAAACAAAAGTACTGTTAAGATTAACTGTGAAACATTTTGCTCTATAAAGAACAATAAAACAGAAACTAGAATATTAGCAAGAGAGCAAAGCAATACTGACAAGTTCACTGTGGTTGTTATGGGTTACTTCTGAATTAATAATTTTCTACACTTTTCCTGCAATTGATGAATTTTTTCCCTGGTCCTCATTTACTTATTCATTAACTAAAGGGATTAGTAAAATTAATTAGAAGACAAAAGACAATATAAGTTCTAAAACACCAAAGATAAGGAGCTGAGAACATAAATTTGTTTTCCCTCCTAATTAATTCCTAATATTACATTACAAAATGAAATTTTATGAAAATTTCTACAAGATTTTAATTCAAAGGCTAGAAAACCTGAATAAGGTAATGTGAATTCTTTTCTGTTTTGGTATAGAAATGGATTTAATATTTATAATTAATTTTCTCTGTTAGTATTACCTTATTTTTCTGGATGATAGTGATGTTTTATTTGCTTTCCATATGTCTTGGTTGTCTTAGTTGTATCCAGAGTTTTTAAGAAAAAACTTTATTCATCAAAGTAACAGTGTTACCTTTTACAAATATATAAATATTCTTTGAGGGATCGATTTTGAGTCACTCTAGAACATTTCTCTTAGAGTGTGTTGGATTTTAAATACTACAGAAATACACATGTTAACATCGGTATTCTCTTTATTCTTTTGCTGAACGAACTAATAGATAATGTGAAACTGATCAGGATTTACTTTCTGGGTTTAAGCAGCTTTGATCATTATGAAGAATAGGCTAACATATAAACTCAAAATTTGATGGAATTATGACTTTAAACTCGTTCATATATTTTGCTTTAGAGGAAATATAGTAGAATTCTTAAGAATTTTCCCTTTTCCACTGTTGTGGATGAAATGTTCTTGACTATTTTTATTAACTGTCTTTCTGCTTTCTTACTCCAAGGTGCAGAGGGACCTCAGTCTCTCACATTGCTCTGCGTGAGACATAGCTTTGAGTTCACTTAGAGCTAGCCCATCACTCTTAGTCCATCCTAATTTCCTCCCCATCCTGAATTTTATACCCTAATATTGCAACAAAAGCTCTAAATCTAGAATTCTGTGTGACCTGAAGATCTCACCAAAGTATATTACTCCAAGTTGACTCATATTTACTTGGTTGCAACTTCATCAATCTCATAAATCTTAGAATATTCCTACACATTGCATTTACTAAACAGAAATACTAATTAAATGTGGACCCCAAAGAAAGCATCAAGTTGCACTGAATGTTTGGGTTCCTCCATTTCCAGCTACTAAAGGGGAGTCACAGAATGCTATCTTCTAAATTAATGGTTTTGAGTTTTTCAGCAACACTTCAGCCACATCTTGTCAAAGCTAAAATCACCAGTCTTCCAAAACCATGAACACAACTTGACTGATTTTGACAGTCCATTTATTAATTGCTGCCAAACTGTAATTGTTATTGCATTAACATTGCCTGTCTGCAGAACAGCAGCATCAACTAAGCATCTGCCTCTAAAATTTGAATATAAATGTATTTACTTAGGTTTCACCACTGATCTTTAATGTTCTTAATATTTTCAGGCAATTTCATCTACAACATCAAATGAATTGTAGAAACTGGAACTAATTGTTTCCCTAATTGATTGACTCTCTCTTACCTCCTGTTGTGTGTACAATGCATGTCATTGGACTGTATGTAGCAAAAAGAGGGAAACTATCAGTCAATCACAGAATGATTAGTTCTGATCTGAAGCCTTCCTCCCCGTGTTGAAAGGGAAAATAGCCTCTGAAAGGTTAAAGGGACATATCTCTGCTCTGTAGTTGTTACTAAAAGAAAAGGTATAGAGGTTGGACTAATTCTTTTTCCTCCATATAACTGAAATTAAATTCCAAGTTAAGGCTGAGTTTGAGAAGAGTACCCAGATATTATAGAATTAGAAATGTATGGCCAGGTGTGGTGGCTCATGCCTGTAATCCCAGTATCTGGGAGGACAAGGTGGATGGATCACAAGGTCAAGAAATCGAGACCATCCTGGACAACATGGTGAAACCCCATCTCTAGTAAAAATACAAAAATTAGCCGGGCATGGTGGTGGATGCTTGTAGTTCCATCTACTTGGGAGTCTGAGGCAGGAGAATTGCTTGAATCCGGGAGGTGGAGTTTGCAGTGAGCCAAGACCGTGCCACTGCACTCCAGCCTGGTGACAAAGTGAGATTTCATCTCAACAACAACAACAACAACAACAACAACAACAACAACAACAGAATTAGAAATGTACATAACTCCATGTACATTTTATTGCTATTAGTGTTTCTTAGTATGTCTTAACTACCTGGCTGGGCAAGAGATGTCTGTTCACAACTATATTTCCTTCAGCTAACACTTGGCACACAGAAGTTGCATAATAAATATTTGTTGAATGAAGAAAAAAATAGAATTTATAGTCTTTAAATGTAAACAATGCATGCAATTTAAAATTATTTGTGTCACTGGAGACAGTTCTCTGTAAGAAATCCATAGATATAGTAGTTGAAACGAGACATGTAGTTTTCACTTTGTTTTCTATAATTTTACATAATTTTATATAAAAAGGAAAAGCAGGTAATTTGTTATACTTTCTTCCTTAGTTTCTCCCAAGTTAGGATCTCCCAAGAAAGGCAGATCATGTGATGAAATGATGAATTTGGCATCTTTTAATCTGTTCCTAAATCATTATTTTCAGTTTTTCATTAAACTACTTTGGGCATCCTCTTTCCTCCCCATAAGCAGTCCCAAAACCTGATGTTGACTATGTGGTTATTTTCTTGGGTGCCAAATAGTCCCCATGTTTCTGAACTTTGGTATTCTCAAACTCTCCAACCCCAGCTCATTCATATTGTATTGTATTGTCTTTTTTTTTTTTTTTTTTTTTTTTCAGGGTTACCTCTCTCTTTTCAAGTATATGATTGTGCAAAGGATAACTTTGAATTAATCAAAGCACTTGGTAGACTCTATATACTACTCAACCCAACAAAATACAGCATTTCTTTAAAAAAATAAGTAGTTAAATAAATACAGTTAGAATTTTTATTTTGGTGGAGCAAAAAACTACTTAACATTTTGGACTCTGAAAACAGATGATGGACAAATACAGGAAAAGTTAGAGTTAAGAAAGGAATGACAGAATGATAACAAACACTTTTTCAAAGGTTTTTATATTTTCTCCAAATGTAGGTAAGCCGCTACTACACTTACATCCAGCACCTACATGTAATATAATGTGGAAAACACAAAATGAAAGACCTAGCAACTGGAGAACAGATTTCATTATACAGTCTGCCATGGCCTTACAAATTAAAGGTGTAGCAATAAATATGCAAAAAGGGCTTAGTTAACAATAGGGATTTTCTTGCTTGTTTGTGTTTTAATCAGGGCTTCAAGGTTAACAGAATTTGTGTTATTAAAGTTTAGCAAAATAGCTTACTGAAATGCCAATTTTAGATCGGTCTTACTGGTATTAAATCTACGCAGGCAGGATTCTATTGACAATTTGACCTTAGCGTTTAAGGCATTTCCAGCAGCTGAGAACCGGTTTTGAACATCAGAACAGTTCTATAGGTTAGAAGTGGTTATATTCACTGCCACATAATAAGAAATGACTAATGATTAAAAAATGTAGTTGGTTGTATGATGTACAATCACACAGATATTTAAACACACACACATACCCTTCATGATCACAAATTAATTTAAGATATATATATATATATTTATGTGTTTCAAGCGTGGGTGTGCATACACGGTGGTTCTCAAAGTGGATCCCCTGGACCAGCAGCATTGGCATCACTGGTTACTCATTAAAAATAAAAATCCTTTCATGTCTGTAATTCTAACTTTGGGAGGTCAAGGCAGGAGGATTGCTTGAGGCCAGGAGTTCAAGACTAGCCTGGGCAACATAGTGAGACCTGTCTCCACAATAATAATAATAATAATAATAATAATAATAATAACAACAAAATTATTAAGCCCCACTTCAGACCTTCTGAGTGTAGAATTTTGCAACTGAGTTTAACAAGCCCTCCAGGTGATTCTAATGTGGCTTGTCTTTGAGAGCCACTGTAGTAGTTACATTATTAAACATAGGTGACACCAACCATACCCATTCAGGAAAAAAATAGTAAAAAACAATTATGTTTTTCATACAATATGGCTCTTAAATCAAGCCCATTATTTCATTTAGATTTCAAACCAAGTATGGTGATCTTTTTCAATGTTATACCAGATTTACTGAGAGACAGAAAAAATCAGTCTACTGAATTTTATAATAGGCCTATTTACAAAAGTTATTTAGACTATAGATAATTTTTTCATCAGAGGCCTACTCTGCATAAAACACTGCTTTTCTGAATAATTTTATACGAGTCGCAGTGCTTAGTGGGAATTTGAAATGTGGGGTTCAACAAAAGTTATATGACTACAATGATGAGTCTGTATTTTTTAAAGCCAATTACATTTCTGCTTGAAATTGTATGCTCTATGATAGTTATTTACCAGATCACATTGGGATTTAAAAATACCTAAGAGGTAAGAAAAAATAAAACAATACAAAATGAATCATTTTAAAAATAAAAAATATGAAATTTGAAGAAGAAATGTATGAGAATGATATTTAATGTTAGCTTCATCCATTTTTCATGAATTGGAAAAAAGATATTTTGGTCATAATGACCTGATGGGTCTTAGAGATGGGATTCTCACTACCCAGGCTGGAGTGCAGTAGCGTGATCATAGCTCACTGCAGCCTTGAACTCCAGGGCATGAGCGATTCTTTTGCCACAGCCTCTTTAATAGCTGGGATTACTGGTATGAGGCACAGTACCCAGCTTTGATGAATCTTAATAATAGTAAAAAATGAACATATAGAAATAAGTAATGATAAGCCAGGAAATGAAAGTAAATTATTGGGTTACACACCTGAATTTTAACTCTATTAATTAACTCAACATATTGACAGGAGCTCAATTTTCCTCAGTCCTGGCAAACTTTCTATCCAAATTCCACTCCCACTTAATTCTTTACTATCCTAATCCTTGTAATGGTTTCGGTTATAAGTCAACTGTTTTCTTCTTCTCTGAGCCAGCCCAGTAAAACTTTATTTATTTCTCTAGTACATCTCTTATGTACTACTGCCTAGCATTATATTTATTATTTATACATCTATTTCATATTTGTAAAAAATAATGCTTCAAAAGATCATAATGTAAACTCCTCGAGAGTTAGGTAGTGTCTAGCTCAACCCTAGTATAAAGAAAATGTTTAAAAAATTGTTTCCTGGATTTATTTAATTATCCTATGTGTTTTTCCTGAAGTTTGTTGGAAAGTTAAGGAACTCTATCAGGTTGTTAGTAAATTGTTTTGGGTCACTTCTGGCTATAACATTGTGTAAAATGAAATGTAGAATCACCTGAATGGAGCTGACCCCAATTCAGGTATAATTAGCCAGTTTGAGAGTCCACAGTATTGAAAGGAATCACTTGATTCTAGAGAATCCATTTATGAGAAGCATAGATAGAGGTATAAACTTATTGGAAAAGAAGGAAGAAAAAAATTTCTTACTTTGGTTCTGTTAGAGGTCAGTGAGTCTTAAAATTGGAATAAGTAGTAAATAATTAATTCATCCACATTACTCAACTCTCATACTGTGGGGTCAGTGTTAGGAGCAGACACTGTGTCTTTCTATGAAAAATGACAATCCACAAGGCTAGCCCCCAAGTGAGCCAGAATTATTTCGCAAAATACTTCACCTATCAGCAAGGTCATTCAGCTTAGCTATAGGATAAAGGTCATCTTGGCCACCTTCAAAACAAGTGTCTCTTCCTCCTTTGCATCCTTTTCCCACCCTCCACATTGTAGGTATTAACAATAGTAAACTTCCAAACCCTCAGTAGATGACACACTTCTTGTTTCATCCTCATCGGTATTCCACGAGTAATGAGCATCTGAGCCTCCAATGTCCTGTACCTGGGATCAGAAATTAAACCCTTCTCACTTTATCCCTACCCATTTAGAAGACAAAAGGTCTGCTTTGGCATCCAAATAGGTCAATTTAAGCAACAAATAAACTAGGCTGTCTTAATGATATCAACTGCTGATTGTATCAAAGGAGAATCAAACAATGATTTTCCTACTCTGCATCCTTTTATTTTTAGGAATTTTAACTCCTTAGGAATTTTAACTCCTTAGGAATAGATTTTGGTTCCTTTCATCCTATGTGACCTCTTTTCACTAAAACACACTCCTAGTCCTTGCTAGGTACTCCTGGCATTCCTGGGCCTTTAATCTCTTTCCTTTTTACTTATACCCTTGTCTTCATTTTAGATTCTTGCCAAAGCATCCCCCTAATGTTGTTTGTTTAACACAAGAATAATGCTAATGATACACATTAAAGTTAAGGGGAAGTTATAGGGGTGGATTGATATTAAAAGTACCATTTCTTTTTTCATCAGGTCAACTCCTAATGTCACTGCTTAAAGTAGCCTTTTTTTATTTCTTCGGGTAGAAGCACCAGTTTTCTTCTGCACGGTTATGGCCACTTATTTCTGTACCTTGCTCATGGCTGTCACCGTTTTGTGTCTTAAGTTGTGGTTATTCAGGTATATGTCCCATACTCCATACTAGACCAGCAAGTCCTCAGAGGTTGCATGAGGATTAAAGGAGATGTTATGTATGTGTGAAGTCCCTGAAGCATAGTAATGTCCACTACAAGTTTTGACAGTAAAAAAGAAAATCTAACCACACATTTTTGCAGTCTAGAAATGTCCTAAAATTCTTAAAATATCAACAAATGTCTCTACCTAATCATCTTGGCATAATGAAACCCACATATCCTCATGTGTGTAAGTATAAGAGGAAGTAGAAGAAAAGAGAAAATGTTAATTGCGTAGCAACTAAAAACAGGATGTCATACTGTAATTATAAATATTTCTATTAGTAGGAATCATTATTATAAGACTTTGTCTATTCTTTATTCCCAAGGCTCTTCATGTACTGGATCTGCCACTTCACTAAAACAATTTCACATGAATGTGTTTGAACAGTAAAATAGAGTTTTAACACAAGTTCTTGGTAAGTTAAATTTAATGAGGAAAGAACCCTACTGTTGATGTACACTTAGAGATCAGGAATATCTATTCTATATCCATATCTATGTTTCACCAAGATATTCCTTATTTTTATAATTGGTATGTAGTTACATTGGTATAGTGTTTATCTTGAATGAACCTGTGACCAATTTGAATTTAGCAATAATAACATCTGCAATAATAAATAAGATACTTGATAAATGGAGTAAAGAGTTTACACATATATATATATTTATATTTATGTTTTTTTCAGTACAAATTACTAGCCAGTAATATATGTATTATACAAGCATCTAAATCTCTGATCTTCTCTGCTCCAAGACTCACATTTTAATTATCTCATTGGTAAGTGAGAGGTAGAACTTTCTGTGCATAATTAGTACAAGGAACAGGAACCTTCTTTGTCAGTAGCTGCTCTCATTATTGGGGACATAGACACATCTTTGTAGATAAAAACATGTAATATATTGCTGTATCAAAAGAATGATTGGGGGACACAAGGTTCTGAAAAAAAGAGGGGTAACTAGAAGTAAAATGATCAAATGCTGTAATAATTAGCCTTGCTAACAGAACTAATGAAAAGCTTTTTAACTCCATCAATCCATGATATTAGTGAATAATGAATGTAAGTGAATGAATATAAACTGCTTCTCAAATGAAGGGCATATAGTCTAAAATAGCTGAAAGTCATTTCTCTGAAAGAAGAGGATCAATCTGGAGAATGAAACACTGCTGTTTCTTCCCGGCACCGTGGAGTACTGCACTAGGATGATAACATGGAGATTGAAATGTATTGATTTCAAAAGTCATATTTTTCGCCAGTTATGGAAAGCAATGGGGTCAGAACTCTGGTTTCTTACATTTGAAATGAAAATGTATGTGTGTGTGTGTGTGTGTGTTGATATCAATTCTTTTATGGTGCTCTTATAGGCCCTTTAGCACTAATTTTATCTAGTTTTATGTGAATTCCAGGTTAAATCTCAATAAGTTGCTGAGCTTTCTGAGAAACTTGATTCTTCACAGGTGATTTTGACAGGAAAGAAGGTAGGGGAGTAACAAGCTGTGGTTCGAAAACTCTCTTTGACTTAATGGATTTGCATGCTTGAAAAATATATATGCATCATGTTCTAAAGTTCTCTGGCAAGTTCAGAAAAGAAGTAATATAAATCAGATATTAATTGTAAAAATGATTCAAGAAAGACAGACAGGTTTTTTATTTCATGAGGATGTAGTGCTGCAGTTAATTATGCATTAGTCATCTAGACTGAAGGCAGAGGACACCAGAGTGGAAGGCAAAATACAGTCCAATGATTAAAAGTGTGAACTCTGGGGGAAAACATGCTTTCCTTTATATGCCACTTCCAGCACTTTTTCACTTGTGTGACTGTGTGCTTATTTAGGTTATTTATATTTATATTTATTTTTATTTTTTGAGACAGAATCTTGTTCTGTCTCCCAGCCTGGAGTGCAGTGGCATGATCTCGGCTTGCTGCAACCTCCACCTCCTGGATCCAAGTGATTCTCCTTCCTCAGCCTCCAGAGTAACTGGGTCTACGGGAATGCACCACCATGCCTGGCTAATTTTTGTATTTTTAGTACAGATGAGGTTTTGTCATGTTAGCCATGCTGGTATTAAACTCTTGACCTCAGGTGATCTGCCTGCCTTGGCCTTCCAAAGTGCTGGGATTACAGGTGTAAGCCACCGTGCTTGGCCTAGGTTAATTTTTTCATGGGTAAACCAGGGATAATTTTATCTTCTATACTGTGTTACTGAGAGGAATAATTGAAATATACAAATCAATAATGTAGTGTTTCACATATAATAAACATTTAATAAAATGTCAGCTATTATACAAATATTTGGGAATTGTTTACATTTTTCAGTTATTTTAATTGTTTTACACAGCTATAATGATTTGAACATACCTCTGAATCAAATGATAGCTAAAAGTTATTGAAAGTCAACTAAGCCAACATCATTTGATAGAATTCCTTCCATAGTAGGTACCGCAATAATCTCCATGTTACAGTAAGGAAACTAAAGTGTAGACAGACTAAATAGTTTGTACAAGACCACAGAGCTAGTAAAGTGATAGAATCCAATTTAAACCCAAGAAGCTTATTGCAGAGCTATTTTTAAAAAAATATGCTTGAGCTTCCTAATTTTAGAGGAGGCAAATAACATTCAGAAAGGGATGGTTGCTTCCAGAAGTCAGAAAGCTAGATAGTGGTCTAGTCATCTTTTTACTCAATTACAATTTACTCCATTAGCTGTGCTAAAAATTAGAACATTAAAGTTAATGCAACCATCATGGAAGTTATAAGCCCGATTGAGAAAGAACTACATTCAGAGTTTGAGAATCAAGATAAAAAAAATACGTTAGTGATTTGATACTCAGATCTTTGGTTTTTATAAGAATGATAAAGTGGGGCTCTGTAAAATTTCCAGTTACATCTCCTAGACAACTACTACACATTCATTAGATTTTTACCTGAAATTCAACCATTAGTGATTAATTCATTTGTGTTGACTATTTCCTCTCCTTACTCTTTGGGGGTTGGGGGGGAAGCAAATTCTTTTTTGGAGTTATGCCACAAAATATTAAGACTTTTCCCTCAAGATAGAAAAAAAGAGTATTAGTTAGAAAGCCACATTGGTGTTGAATAGATGTGTATGTAGCTAGAAAGGTGAGATGGAACAACGAAGAATAAAGCCTTATTTATGGCTTTGCCCATGGTCAATCCTTATAAAAAAGAGTTGTGAAAACATGTGCTTTTCCCATTCCATGAGGATGCAATAAAGATAAAGAAAGTCAACATAAATGAAAACAATCTTAAGTCCTGACAAAAGGGTTCAAAATCCAAATTACACCCTTTCTTTCTCCTTAAAAATCAATTTGACATGGCCCTTTTCAGAAAGGAAGACATTGCTTTTAAATCATAGATCTGAATTCTAAAATCCAATCAAAAATCTTGCACTCAGATGTTCCAGATACATTTTTTATAAGTTCCAAATCCATTTTCATAAGGCATAAAATGGAAAAAATCTCCTGCCATTTGTAGAATGTCTCTATTCTAAAAATATGTTCTGGTATGTTGAGTTTTTTACTGTATTACATGCTATACAATCTTATAAAATCTCTGGATGAATAAGGGAAATGGAATAGGAAATTTCATTTAAAATTATTTTAAAAGCAGCACAGCAAATATGAAAGTTACAAGACACCAATATAATGTGAATAAATTATTTGAAATGGAAAAGGAATAAACTGTGCTGTACGTGTGTGTGTGTGTTTAAAAAAGATGTATTTCTTTCCCAAGTCTTGATATTTCAGTGAAAGAAATGTAGAAATAGTGAAACATGACATACTCCTTAAATAACTCAAATGGGAAGAATTGGGAGGAAGGAAACAGAATGTAAAGATTAGCTTGTGCCCTACAGTAGCTGAACAGGGGCATTGTGATAGCCTATCCTGAGAGAATCAAAATTAGACATTCTAACGTATCAGCGAGATTGCTAGTGGTCTTGGGAAGCTGCCCTTTTGTTCACTACCAAATATGCCTTCTTTGAAGGGAATCCTTTTCTGCTCTCTCAGGAAAAGAAAAAAGAAATATACGGAATAGTGATAAAGCTATTTCTAGGGCTCCTACTAATCTTTTATGAAGCCTCATCTGCTATCTCCATTAGAAACTAAAAATAACGTGAGGTGATATATTAATATGCAATGAAATATTAAAGCTGCTCACCCAAATTGGGGAAGGTTCTCACTGTTACAATTGGGAAATTACCAAAATTAATGTGAATGTATGAAATCCGGCAGGAATTAAATCCCAGGTGTTTTTCAGCTGTTGCAATTTGAGTGATAGACATGAAAACTAAAGATAGACATAAAAACTAAAGTAAAAAAGAAAGTGGAGGTGCTAGGAGCATTGCTTTTTGGACGATACCTGCAGCATGATGATGGGAGAGTTATTCCAGTGCTCTCTGAGCAGCTGCCACTTAAGACCTTCCTATTATTCCCACTGTTATGCTCAATGACTTTTAAAAAGCTATTTTGGGTGCAGTTCTTGGGCTCCATCCAATATATATCTTTTTATTCTTCACTGGTGTATTGCCACTTGAATGGGCTGAGAGAGTTATATAAAACAAGCCAGATGGTAGCTGCTTGAGGTTTGAGATACCTTGTGCTGTAAGGGGGTGTAGAAGAAAAAAAAAGAAACAACAAAAACCTAAAAGCAAGTGTAAATAAAATAATGTTTAGATGAGGGGTTGTCTTTCTTATATCTAATTAGCAAAACACTATGGAAGTTATCTATAAGGAAGGTAACGTGAAATGAACTTTAAATAATACCAGATTAGATTATCTTTTAAGGAGAAAAACAATAATATTTACATTTGTCATCTCCAGGTTTTGGTGTATCATCACAGAAGAGTGCCTGCTAAGTATAATTAGCATGACTATTTTTGACTTTCACATAGACTGAAAAAAAACATGAAATTGACATTCACTAATTATTCATTTGCAAGGAAAATAAATCTTAGGCCTTCATTGTCTACTACTCAGAAGATGACAAATTACAATTTCAAGAGAAACCTGGTAGGAGGAACTGTATCTGGCAGCTAGTGTTTGATGTGGGAAACCAGGGGGCCAGGAGTCCACTTCTGACTTTATCGCTTATTGGACATTTAATCTTTGGGGAGCCACTTAGCCTCTTAAAGACATGTTTATTAACTGAAATGGACATCATGAATAAAATTATTCCTTTTCTCAAAGAAAAGTTTCAGAAGTTCAGTTTCATTTCTAGACCTATAGAGGATAATAAATTGAAGTGCACATGAATGAAAAAAACACACATGATTAAAAAGTTATGGGCAAAGGAACACAATCAAGTCCAGTCTTCCCATTCTAATATTGATGAAAGAAAATATCAAGCAATGTAAGACTAGAACCCAGGTTTTCTACACTCTTTCCAGTATACTATAAGAATGCTTTTTACAAAGTAATGGCTTTGTGCAACAAATATAAATAAAATACAAACTAATATAGGTATCATGCAAGTGAGGTAGACTAGATAAGAGGAAATTTGAATGTTTAGAATTGATAAAGTAATTGAATTTTATGTCATATTACTTACAAAAATTTTATATTTAAGAAATAAGTAAAATCCAGAAGATACTAGAAAATTACATGCAAAAAAAGATGACAGGAAAGTTATAGAAGATGTAAATATGAGGGGATCCTTGAACATAAAGAAAATCCTTTAGTGCCAGGGGAAAAGGTGACATAAGAAGTCTTTGTTTTATATCTTGAACAAAGATAGACATTATTTTATATCTTGAACAAAGAAAGATATAAAATGCTATAACACCAAATGAACTATTTTGAGAATTAAAATATCAGAAAGTAAAACCGTTAAATTCTTAACATGCTGTGGGATTGCATTTAAATATTTTTTGGCCAAAAACGTTGAAGACTTTAAAAAATGGAGAATATCTCTCATTTTCTAATGGACATTAGTGGAAGTATAGGATGTAGTTTATAGAAAAAGCCTGTATAGTTAACTTTGCTCTAAAATAATCATTACATGATATATTACTTGGTTCAGTGGAACTGGTATATAATCATGGATATTTTCAAATCACTTCTATATACATACTACTGTTCCACATTTTTAGTCCATACTGCTTGTAGTTAGCTGATATAATGAAGATTTGCTGTAATGAACTGACTGATTTTTTTTGTTTGAATGGGCTACTCTTTTTTACATATATTTGTCATTTATCTCTAATAAAGATGTCAGTTCCTTGAAGACTCAGACCATTCCTTCTGCAGTGCAAACTTATATAACAAGATATAGTGTGGCCACTTATTATCTGTGTACTCTGGAGAAATCTAACACAGAAGGGATACTGGAAAGGTGGAATAGTTGTTCTGTAAAATCTCACGCTAGAATCACTCAAATGTGCATTCAACCCTAAAGTTCCTGATGGAGGTGAAGACCTTACCATGCTCAATAGAACTGCCAGAAAACAGTCTGGAAAATGGAAATGCAAGTGGATAGGTGAAAGATAATTTAAGTAGCGTTTAACTTCATTTTAATAAATCCCCAGCACTTAGTTATTTGTCATTCAAATAGGTGACTCTTCATAAGCATTGGTGATTAACTTCTTGTGAACAAAGGTAATTAGAAATTCACAGAATCCGTAAATAACGTCTGATGTCAATTTCTGAGCATAACTAGCGCTCCTGAGGATCAGTAGTACAGACCAAGATGGCAGTTCATGGTGGAGAGAACTGGTTTCTTGATACCTCCTTTTGCTAGGTGACATTTCTGTTTGCTAATGAAGATGCTCTTGCTGTAAGAACACAGCTCATGCAGTTTTATGTCAGGAAAGAGATCCTGGGATAGAAGAATTTTCAGAGGAGATGCCTAAACTTTACCAGTTTAAAGAGAAATATTCCCTTTCTAAATATCAACAGTTTCCCAATGAATCTAAAATATTTAGTGTGTGCATGTTAATAAAGATGATGTCAAGAACCACCGGGGTGCAAATTAGATTTCCATTCTTATACTTCTATTCCTAGATGTGCATTACCTTTATTCATATTTGACTTGGAAAGAGCTGAAACATAGAGTTGTAAAACCTACCTAATTCTGACCAACTTAGATATTCTGAATGCTGGATATTATCTCTTAATACAGTTTACAGTGATTTTCAGTTGTGCTATAGAAGACACATGCAAGATAATTATCTGTTGGTGACAACAGCAATGGCAAAAATCTTTGTAACGCCCATGTTAATCTTATCTCATTATAATCTCTCTGCACAGTGGGTGGCTTGCTGATGGTCACATGGCCAGAAACTGATGATGCCAAATTCAAACCCAGGATTCTCATGCCAGATACTAGCTCAATTTGTTTATTTAACATATTACCAAATTCAGTCCTTGAAAGGTTAAACGATGTATCTAATTTTACATAACTAATAAAGGTATAAGTCCCATTTGGAGTTCAACTGTTGCCAAGTAACTTAGTTCATACCTAGTCGTATAGTTTTACAAGTACAATGATAACATTATAACCTAATTTTTTTTCAGCATTTAAAAGAAAGGGAAAACACAAGTGAATTCTGGACTAACACCAAGATCCCTGTGAGTTTTCCATCACGTGAAATAGAATACTAATAATGATTCACATGACTCACTTCCTCTTTCTATTCATGTTTTCATAATAATTTATTGTCTACTTTATAGCAACATAATGACTGAATGGGAAAAATACTGATCCATGTGGGCAAAACTACAGGCTGTTTCCTCACCCTGGGAAGTTTGTTGTTTCTGATATTTTAGGAAGGTAGCTAGAAAAATGGTGGCTGGCGGAGATGGTGATGTGGCCCTGCTGTGAGCTGCTAAGGGTACAAACACACTGCAAAGGAATTGTAATTTGTGGATTGTGCTTGTGCTTCTTGTTATGAGATTTTAAAAACAAAGTTGTTTCCTATAATTATGCCCAGCAGGCACAGAAGGCACAGAACTTACTACCTTAGTGCTTGCTCAAAAACTTTAGTAAGCATTGATTGACCCTTGAGAACAGCTTGGAAAACAAATAGAAGGTACAGATCTAACCTGAACATTCTGTTTACCCATGGAACAAGAAAAGCCAGAAAAATTAGCTTGAAAGGACCATCTCTATGGTCAGAGGGAGGAGAGGGGCTGTGGCAGAAGCACGGTGTATGTTCTTCTAAGAAAGAACCCAGTAATTAAGCCACATGGACTCTTTAACCTGGAGCAGGGTTTCTCAGCCTTGACACTGTTGACATTTTGGACTAGATAATTCTTTGTTTGGTGGTTGAGGGTAGCTATCCTGTGCATTGTGGGATGTTTAGCAGCATTACTAAATGCCAGTAGCACCCTTTCTCCTGAGTTGTGGCAATTAAAAATATCTCCAGATATTGTCCATGTCCCCTGGGGGCAATATCATCCCTGGATGAGAACCACTGGCCAGGATGAACCAGTTCCTCTCTACAGAAGACAAGTATCTTGCTGTCTGCACAACTTACTGTGTTCACTAAAAGCTGGTACATCCTATGCAGCACCACTCACTGCAGAAGACTTGTCTCTTCCCGAAGTGAGTGGTGCTGCATATATAAACTACATATACCATAACATCTCAGCCAGTTTAATTCATTCAGATGAAATGTGCGTGCTCCAGAGGGCAAAGGTTTGTCTAGCTTGAATCTCTAATGCTCAGAAGAGTGAATTCCACATAATCAGTGCACAATAAACATTTGTTGACTTAGGCAATGAATGTATGATGGAATATTTCTTAAATTCCTAATTAAAAAGAACATAACACATTTGGTTCTTATTCTGAATGATTATTACAAGGACCAGGGTGCATCAGAATTTGACCTACATCAAATGAAGCTTTAACAATATTATTATGTGTACACAATATTTAACGATTTAAAATTGTTAGGACTTTAAAAATGGGGAAACAGAACTGATTTCTAATGAGAATTAACTAAGGGCAGTTTAGATACACTAATATTATGCAATTTGCTTTAGGTTAGTAGATTGAAAGAAAATCTTTTCAGCAGAGATGCTAGAAGAAGGGTAAACATTTATGCTTTTAAGTTATAGTTCAGATCTCTGCTTTCAGTCAGTTAAAAACTATTGATGCAATTAACTGCAATATGTATTGGTCTAAAAAATAAAATCCTTGAACTATACGCATATAATCTGGACCTACCCATATCTACAGTTTTTTCTCCTTTTACTCTCAGGCTTTGTTGATTGAGTACCCAGGATGCATTATGCTGTTTTCACAGTCCAGGAGGTAAATCCTCGTTGGATGGTCCTCAACTTGTTGTTCATCTGGTGAATTACTCAAGTAGGGTTTATGAAGATGTTTCAGGAAATGCTTAATTTTAGGAGTTGGGACAAACTAATGAACAAGGGAAAATAAGAGCATTTAGGAAGAAAACCATGATATCAAAGTGTCCTGAAAAATCACAGAAAGGGAGTTAAAAAGAAAAGACCAATCAGTAATACCAAACATTAAAACGAGTTTAAGGAGGATGAAGACTAATACAAGACTATTGAAATTAGAGTTTAGAGGTCACTAGAAACTTTTAAGAGAACAGCATTAGGAAGTGGAAGCTAGATTACAAGTGCTTGACAAATGGGTAAAACGCTGTGATTTTAAAACAATGCAAAATTGCAGTTGAAAGGACAAAGACAAAGTAATAACTCAGGGTAACAAGGTGAAAAGCTGCCTTTAGAATGTTAGAGACCTATACATGTGTATAGACAAAGAGAAGTTACCAGAAGTGAGAAAGATTTAAAGCATTATAAATTAAAAAGGAGATGACTTATAGAGCTCCAAAGGAAGAGCATGGAGGATGAGGTAGGGTTGGGGTTGTCTAGGAGAAAGAGATAAAAGAGTGAAAATAAAGATGTTTAGGAAAAGGGAGGATAGAAGTGATAGGAACACAATGGGATGTTGTTGGTCTTCATATGAAGTAAAAACTAAGGTCATCACCTGAAAGAGAAGGTATTAGGGGTATTGGGGAAATTTCAGACATTTGAAGCCTGGAGCAGCACAAGGAGCACTGAGTGGCAGTGAAAGCCCATTGGTGTCTCAGGAGGAGAATCCACAGTGGTTCCAGTCACATGACCTGGTCTGCCACACTTCGAGACTTGGGAATGGAAACTGAGAAATCAGATCATAGGATCTTAGGATCTATTTAAACATATTAGACATTTAGAAAGGTATAGGGTTGATATGGAGAACAATGGGGGCCCTGAAAGAAAAAAAAGGAGAGGAGATTGTATTTTGAGTAGAAAGCGGCAAAAATGCCATATAGATTGATCCATACTCTAAGAAACAATATGAGATGCATTCAATCATTTTTATATTGTCAGTACTTCACCTTCTGCTAATATGATCCATAAAAGTAAATCCCTGAGATTTCTTTCAACTCCAAATTTCTATGGTATGAATGACATTTTTATATTTTTAACTAGCTCAAGAGAAATGCAATCATAAATACTGATATCATTTGAACCTGTGTCCTCACCCAAATCTCATGTTCAATTGTAAACCCCAATGGATTAGTCCATTCTCACGGTGTTAGTAAAGACATATCCAAGACTGGGTAATTTATAAAGGAAAGAGGTTTAATTGACGCACAGGTCTGCAGGGCTCAAGAGGCCTCAGGAAACTTACAATCATGGCAGAGGGGAAGCATATATGTCCTTCTTCATGTGGCGGCAGCAAGGAGAAGTGCAGAGTGAAGAGGGGAAAATCCCCTTATAAAACCATCAGCTCTCATGAGAACTCACTCACTATCATGAGGACAGCATGGAGGTAACTGCCCCCATGATTCAATTATCTCCCACTGGGTCCCTCCCACGACATATAAGGATTATGAAAACTATAATTCGAGATAAGATTTGACTGGGGGACACAGCCAAACCATATCACCTGACGTTGGAGGTGGGGCCTGCTGGGAGGTGATTGGATCATAGGGGTGACTTCTCATGAACGGTTTAGCATCATCCTCTTGGTACTGTCCTCCGGACAGTGAGTTCATTTTCTTGAGATCTGCTCATTTAAAAGTGTGTGGCACCTCCTCCCTCACTTTCTTGCTCCTGCGCCTGCCATGTGAGATGCCTGCTCCTCCTTCCACTTCAGCCATGATTATAAGTTTCCTGAGGCCTCCTCAGAAGCTAAGCATGATGCTTCCTATACAGCCTGCAGAACCCCAAGCCAATTAAACTTCCCTTTTTTTAAATAAATAAATAAATAAATAAATAAATAAATAAAT
>NW_016805433.1:125062-198248 GCF_001698545.2 Rhinopithecus bieti
AAATAAATAAATAAATAAATTACCAGTCTTCAGATACTTCTTTATAACAATGTGAGAATGGACTAATACCAATACTAAAGCTTTAAACGATTACCTATGTTGAGGGTTGTCTAGAATTATACTCTTCTCTGTTTCTGCAGTGGCATAGTCTACCTATAAAATCTCAATTTGAATTTGGAATCAGGAAGTGAGGATAGTGTGTAAGGAATTCTTATGCTTGTTCTAGAAAAGCTCTTTATTTTTAAATAGTAATTAATTAATATTGTTCATATTTTCAAAGAGAAATAATGATTTGGTTATTTTAGGAAGGACAATGGTGGAAATGCAAAATAGTACAATTTCTAATAGAGGGAAATTTGGCAATATCTGACAAAAGTATATATCTTCAGTAATTCTTCCCTTTGCAATCTCACTTCTAGGAATTCACCCTGAAGATACGTCTTGAAGAATATAAAATAACATGCACTAAGTAAGTCATTATAGCATAATATTGGGGAAAATCCCAAATATCAAATTACAGGGATTGGTTGAGTAAATTCTGATAGATCCATAAAATGAAGAACTATGAAGCCATAAAAAAAAAAAAGCGTATCTCTATAAACTGATGTAAAGTTAGTTACAATATACATTGTTAAGTGAGACACCCTTAGTGGTACATTGTCCAAGGACAAAAATGAATGATTAAAAATCTGAAACTTGGGCTACAGCAAATAGCAAATAGATCAATGACATTAGAAACTACTGCTTTCAGTCAGGCATGGTCGCTCACACCTGTAATCCCAGCATTTTGGGAGGTTGAGGCAGGCAGATCACCTAAGGTCGGGAGTTCGAGACCAGCCTGATGAACTTGGAGAAACCCCATCTCTATTTAAAAAAAAAAAAAAAAAAAAGTCTGGGCATGGTAGTGCAAGCCTGTAATCCCAGCTACTCAGGAAGCTGAGGCAGGAGAATTGCTTGAACCTGGGAGGTGGAGGTTGCAGTGAGCGGAGATCACGCCATTGCGCACCAACCTGGGCAATAAGACTGGGACTCAAAAAAAAAAAAAAAGAAAGAAAGAAAGGAAGAAAGAAAGGAAGGAAGGAAGGAAGGAAGGAAGGAAGGAAGGAAGAAAGAAAAGAAAAGAAAAGAAAAGAAAAGAAAAGAAAAGAAAAGAAAAAGAAACTACTGTTTCACAGTGGGAGATGTGATATAAACATGAAATGGAAAAAAGTGGGGAAACATCTTATGGTATTGGATTTGACTTGGAGGTATAACTATGTACTCATTATTAAGAACAATATAGCTTTGTCCACCAAAAGAGTCTAAGAAAACAATATTGCAGTTAAAATGAGCATATGCAGGTTTCCAAATATCATTGCCCATAGGAAAAAAACAAAAACAAAACAAAACAAAACAAAAAAAAAAACAAAAAACAAACGTCTGGAACAGGCAAGGTACAAAGCGGGCCTAGAATACCTTATTTTGTAAGTAAGGGCATGCTCCAAACCTGTTGGGGACATGTCAGAAAGACACAGGAGCTGGTTTTCAGGGGTCTCTCACCAGCTAAATTTCAGACATTACGAGCAAGAAAAAGAAAAATAATGGTGATGGATTACAAAAAAATGAAATAAAAAGGAATCTATGCAGCTGAGTGATACTATTAATAGTAGAAGAATGAGATATTCTTCACAGAAAAAAGGTCTCAAAATGTAAAGGAAATGATAGAATTAGAAAATTGCCTTTTGTAACAGTCAATATAGTAAGTGATTCAGGCAAGGGCCAACTATGCTAAAAACACTGGGTAGAAGCTATCTGGGGAAGAGAATATTAATGATAAAATAGAAATATGCTTTTACAATGGAGCCATCAATGAAATTTTGGAGAATTGGGGGAATTTAAATTTAGAGATTATATTGGATAATATTATTGGATAAATGTTCAATTTTTGGATGTGTGATTGACATTGTGGTTATACAGGAAAGTATTTTTGTTCTTAGGAGATATTACTGAAGTATGTAGGGTTGTAAACCCTAAGGTTTACAGGGTTATAGGTTGAAGTATCTTCAACTTATTTTGATCTAGTTTACTAAAAAAAAAAAAATCAATAGTCAAAGCAAATGTGGCAAAGAGGTTACCATTTGCTGTAAGCAAAGGTATATGTGTGTTCACTGTACTATTTCAGCTTTCGTTGTAAGTCTAAAACTTTTTCAAATGTAAAGTTAAAAAAATATAGAACTCAACAACAAGAACAAAGCCCCCAGTAAATGTATTGTATGAAGCAGGTTGTAGAGTATCGGTGTTTAGTTAAAAAAATTACTCAGCTTAATTTAGTATTGATAAATTAACATCAATGTGGAGTATTTAGCTACATGAGTGAAGATAAAACGCCATAATTCTTGTGAATTGTAAAGTGTTTCTATTATGGTCATCATCTTCAGTTTTGCCACTCGGTCTGGGTAACATTAGATCTCTTACTCCTACACCCCTGAAAATCTGCAGACACTGCCATCATTTACGTCAATATCACTGTCTTTTCCAAAACACTTCTGTATTTATTATTATTATTATTTTTGAGACAGAATTTCGCTGTTGTTGCCCAGGCTGGAGTGCAATGGAGCGATCTTGGTTCACTGCAACCTCAGTCTCCCAGGTTCAAGTGATTTTTCTGCCTCACCCTTCCAAGTAGTTGGGATTTCAGGCATGCGCCACCATAGCCAGCTAATTTTGTATTTTTAGTAGAGACGGGGTTTCACCATGTTGGCTAGGCTGGTTTTGAACTCTAAACCTCAGGTGATCCCCCCGCCTTGGCCTCCCAAAGTGCTGGGTGTGAACCTCCACGCCCGTCCCACTTCTGTATTTTCTGAACCAAATTTAAACAGCTTAAAGGACCAACAGTATGAAAATAATCAAATAAGAAATGACTCCAATAATTTTGACATTAAAATATTTTATCAGTTTAACATTGTTGACTGTGGTGATGCTACCCCCAACCCCCAGGTCTTATAAGCAATATTAATGTACAGTTTCTTGGGTGGTTTAGATATGTTTATGCCTACTGATAGAGGGTTAAACCAGGGACTTTCATGGTTCCACATGGGCAAGCTCTTTAGTGATTCCACATACAAATGATGGTAAGATGATGAAATTGTCTTTACTCCTGCCTTTGCTTCACAGAAAAATAATTACAATAGCTAACTCATAAAGCTAATTTACCATGGAGATTCAAAGAATGAATTTTTGTGGCAAAAGGGAATTTCATCACCAAAAGTTTGAGTGTGCCAAATAGATGTCTCTGAAATTAGTTTGAAATACATTTTTAAAGAGATGTGCAATAAACTTGAAAGCTGTGCTTTTATAGAAATTTTAAGAAGGGTCCTTGCTAATGGCAGCCAGATTTATTTTACGTTGTCAGCTGCCAAATTAAAGTTTCCCATTTAAGTTTGCCCATTATGACCTTATAGACAAACTGAGACTAAATACAAGTCAAGTCAAAAGTATTTATTACATTATCACTATACTGATGAGCATACCGTGAAGGATAAAGCCCATAGCACCAATAAAATCACAGCAACAAATCTCCATTACTTTCCTCTGATCAACCAGGCCTATGTCGCAGATGTTATTTTCCATTGTGTTTCTATTAGAACTAAAATTGAATACAGTGTAAGTCCCATTATTTCATGGTTCCTTATTGCATTAATTTTGATAGAGGACAGGCTAAATCATGTTTCCCAGAGCATAACACATATAGAAAACAAGCTGGATAAAACTCCATTAGCTTAGAAGTACATAGCAAATCAAATCCCTGCTATGCGATTTTTGAAGATATAATAAAACACTTTCCATACAAGCTTTCTGAAACTTTGATGAATATTGACTATAAAATAAAATATATTCTTAAAGAGCAATGGAAAGTACCTATAAAGTAACTAAAGTAACCACTGGATGGCATTGTGACTACATTAGAATGTGTTGGCAAGACCTTGTACCTGTCTCTAAAAACTCCCACGTCGTTAGCAGCAAGCTCCAATAGGATGACGCCAATTCCTGTTCCTAATTATAAAGTGTTGAAGGAAGATAATTTTTTAACATCCCAAAGTGACTTGGCAATACCATTCTAAAGGACTGAAGTGATTAAATTATGCCACCTTCTGTACTGTCAGCAGTTTCCTGGAGCTTCTCTCTCAACCCATTTTCTTAATCCTTGCTATTGATAGTTCCCAACTCCCTTTTCTTATCTAGATCGCTCTTGTTTCCCAGGCCACATATATACTCTGGCCCATTTCCTTACTAGTATCTCATACATCATATGTTACTGACTAGCTACATTTTATTGCACATTGTAATACATTCTCAAATCTTTTTCAAGGCTCTTTACACCTTTTATTAATTGAAACCCGATTGCTCCCTGATGCCTCCTAGCCTATTTTTCTATAAGGCCAGGAGAATGTATCACCATATTATTTATCACCCAATACCACTTTCAGATTAGTAACCTACAGCACTTACTGAAGCCCTTATTTTGTCTGTATGTATGCTATTTAATTCTTCATCAGTGTCACCAACAACTTCTGGGATGGGTATCCATCTTTCTCCACTAGCTTACACCATACCGTGCCAACATTTTTAGAAGCATCCTTCATGATTTCAACATCCATTGATGACCCTCTGCTATTTGGCCCTCAAAATTCCTTTTGTTAAAATTCTAATGATTTTCATAATTATAGTGTGGGTTTTATCTCTGGGCATTGATCCACTTTCCAAAATTTCTCTTTCATTATAGACGTCTGTCTTCTACTTGTCCTCATAAAACTGTTCATTATTTTCCTTTCTTTACTCCTCCTAGACTGACACAGATACTGGTTTCGTTTGTCCAGCAACAGAGCCTGAACTCCACAACATCTATTGTAATGATACACTACTTTCATAGAATGCCACATTAAGTTAAATATACATCACAGCACTTGCTACCTGTAAACACCTTATGATGTCTGCCTTATCCTTGCCTCCTAAATATTAATAAAGTCTCAAATCATACTGACTAAATTCATTAAAAATTCACTCCAATGTTAACTGAGTCCTTTTTGAAGCCTGGAAATTCTCCTAGTTATTTCTTCTGACGAGGCTCCTTATGGTAGCCCTTTTCTTTCATCTTGCCTGTTTAATTTGTATTCCTCTTTTAAGCCTTTCTCAGATACTATCTTCTCTCTGAATTATTTCCTGATCATTCCAACCATCTGGAATCTTTCTTCTTTGAATCGCAGTTCATGTTGTCTCTTTTAGGATGGGAACACTTATTTTTACTCTTCATATTCCAACCGAGTGATGGGGAATTTCCACTGAATGCGCTAAAGGAGAAAAAAGGAGCAACACTTACATTTTTGGGCTCCTTTCCTCCATCCATCTTCCCTAGATGGGGCAGTGGGGAAGATGCTTGGCCTAACTGATAAATTTGGGAGAAGAAATTAAGCATGCTTAGTCCAGGACATTTAGGGTTATTACTATCCATCTACCTATCTCCTAAGAGGCTGCATGCTGCCCTGTCAGATGCGTAGTGAGCTTACAGGGAACCTGCAGGGGAGCATTGCTGATCTGAATTGTAAGCTCAATTTAAGGAACCAAATTGGGGCCACACATTTAAGCCCATAATGCAAAAAGCTACTATCCTGATCTGTAGCAGCTTGATACCTTGTTCTACCTCTTAGCTGGTTCAGGACTCTGACGTGAAAAGGTAGAGATGCTGTTAATCAGTTCCCTAAAATCTCAAGAGTTTTTATATGCCTCTTCTGCCACATTATTTTATTTCTGGACATGCAAAACTTCTTTTTTTTTTTTTTTTTTTTTAGAGCAGGAACTCTTAGTAACCTGAATTACATGTGGTAGTATCTTGACACAAACTTATGGAATTGAACTATGAAGCCAATGTGAGAAAGGCATCTAGAGTTTGAAACTCAGTATTATCAAATGATCATAGTATTTCCAAGGGAGATGCTGCTAACATAGGCTTAAGAGAAAATGCCTTACTCTGTAAAATAAATAAGGGAAAGAAGTTACAAAATAATGAGTGAGTTATAGAAGTTTCATAATCAAAACTGTTTACAGAGAAGTATAATTCACTAGAAAATTGACAAATCTTAAGTGTTATGACTGATTTTCTTAGCTCAAAAATTTAATTCAGAGCATTATAAATCCATCATATTACATTGCCCCACATAACTAACCCCATTCTTTAGGGAAAATATTATAATATAGAAGAAAGAAAGGAAAACTAATAACATAATAAAACAACAATAACAGCAAAAGCTCAAAAAAGATTTAACTAATATTTTCCAATTGCCAAGGCCTGTTTTAAATAGACAATAAAATTATCTTATCATTACTCAGATAGCATCTTCATATTTTTCACTGTAATTTTACTCTGTGTCTCAGTAAATGTGTTACCACTTAAAACTGAAGCATTATAATTCCTTTTTTTGGGAGCAGGCACTCCCAAAAACTGTTCATTATAAAATGAAGTCTCAGTATACCTAAAGTTAGGTTATTCAATGTATGCATTTTATGTTTGGAAGAAAATTTAAAATATGAGAAGTTTAACTATCTAGTTCAAAGCACTTAGAACCAAGCTGTAGTTGTAAAACTCCAATGAAATGCAAAGTTATTGTGAACTTAAAAGTGTTTATATCTCTACTTAGAAATTACTTAGGCACTTGGAAAATTAATTTTGAAATTTTCAGTTTTACAGTATTTTGTTATTAAATAAATAAAAGAGATAAATATTTGCATGATATAGTAGTAACAATCAAGATATCTTTAAAAAATAAGTGATCTCTTTAGATTCAGAAATTCTAGCAATAATTAGTACTTACTGGGCATTTATAATATGCCAGATACTGTGTAAATGCTTTCTCAACATGCTATCACTTAATTCTCTCATTAAAATAAGTAGGAATACATTATTATTAAACCCATTTTATTAATAATAGGAGAGCTGAGGAGACTGAGGTTTGGAGAGATTAACTAGTTCATCCATGTCACACAGCTAGCAAGGAGTATAGCCAAGATCTAAACCCATGCGGTCCAACTCAAGAACTTATGGTTCTAATCATTTTTTTTTTTTTTTTTTTTTTTTTTTTTTTTTTTTTTTTTTTTACTGTATACCTCCTTTGGAAAATCATGCAGTGGTTTTGGCAGATTAAGCCTTTACTGAATAGAATAATTGAATTATGGAAGGAATATACAGAACATAGTAAATGGAATTAATTTGAAAGACTTTTTTATTTATAATACATGAGTCATGTGAAAGCCAAATGATTCTTCCTCTCCTATAGTTATTTAGTAGTAGCAAGAATCATATTCCTTAAAAATAGTTCTACTCTTGCCACATAAAGAATAAAATACCTAGGAATACAGCTAACTAGGGAGATGAAAGATCTCTACAAGGAGAACTGCAAACCACTGCTCAAAGAAATCTGAGATGACACAAACAAATGGAAAAACATTCCATGCTCATGGAGAGGAAGAATCAATATCATGAAAACGGCTATACTACCCAGATTCAATGCTATTCCTGTTAAACTACTCTTGCCATTCTTCAACAGAACTAGAGAAAACTATTTAAAAATTCATATGGAACCAAAAAAAGACCCCAAATAGCCAATGCAACCCTAAGCAAAAAGAACAAAGCTGGAAGCATCACACTACCCAACTTCAAACTATATTGCAGGGCTACAGTAATCCAAACAGCATGGTATTATACCAAAAGAGACACATAGACCAATGGTACAGAATAGAGAATCCAGAAATAAGACCGCACACGTACGACTATCTGATCATCAACAAACCTGACAAAAACAAGCAATGGGGAAAGAACTCCTTATTCAATAAAAGGTGCTGGGATAATTGGCTAGGCATATGCAAAAGATTGAAGCTGGACCCCTGCCATATATAAAATCAACATAAAATGGATTAAAGTCTTAAGTGTAAAATCTCAAACTATAAAAACTCTGGAAGACAACCTAGGCAACACCATTCAGGACATACGTATGGGCAAAGATTTCATGATGAAGATACCAAAAACAAATTCTACATATGTAAAAATTGACAAATAGGACCTAATTAAACTAAAGAGCTTCTGCACAGCAAAAGAAACTATCAACAGAGTAAACAGACAGCCTACAGAATGGGAGACAATTTTTGCAAACTATGCATTTGACAAAGGTCTAATATCCAGCATCCATAAGGAACTTAAACAAATGTACAAAAAACCCCACTAACAACCCCATAAAAAAGTAGGCAAATGTCACGAACAGACCCTTTTCAAAAGAAGACACACATGTGGTCAACAATCATATTAAAAAAAAGTTCGACATCACTGATCATTAGAGAAATGCAAATCAAAACTACAGTGAGATACTACCTAACACCAGTTAGAATGGCTATTATCAAACAGTCAAAAAAAAAAAAAAGGATGCTGGCAAGGTTGTGGAGAAAAAGGAATGATTTTACATTGTTGGTGGGAGTGTAAATTAGTTCAGTCATTGTAGAAGACAGCGTGGCAATGCCTCAAAGACCTAAAGACAGAACTACCATTTGACCCAGCAATCCCATTACTGGGTATATACTCAAAGGAATAGAAATCATTCTATTATAAAGACACACGCATGTGTATGTTCATTGCAGCACTATACACAATAGCAAAGACATGGAATCAACCTAAATGCCCATCAATGATACACTGGCTAAAGAAAATGTGCTACATATATACCACGGAATACTATGTAGCCATAAAGAAGAATGAGATCATGTCCTTTGCAGAGACATGGATGGAGCTGGAGGCCATTAACCTTAGCAAACTAATACAGGAACAGAAAACCGAATACCACATGTTGTCATTTCTAAATAGGGGTTAAATGATGAGGACACATGGACACATAGAGGGGAACAACACATCCTGGGGCCTTTTGGAGCCGGGTAGGTGGAGGAGGGAGAGGATCAGGAAAAATAACTAATGGGTACTAGGACTAATACCTGAATGATGAAATAATCTGTACGACAAACCCACATGACACGAGTTTACCTATGAAACAAACCTGCACTTGTACCCCTAAACCTAAAAGTTAAAAAAAAGTTCTACTCATACCACTCTCCTTCTCAGAAGCACATATGGCAAATCCCAATGGTATCCTTTCAAATCTAGGTGCTGCCAGATTTGGTCACATAGTTCAAATCTGCTTGTAACTTTTGCAGGTGAATTTGAAACTTCATCGATTCCATCTTCTTCCAGAGGAGTTTTATAAATGTTGCTTGCCTCACTACGTCTCATAGGCCTTTTCTAGATCATTCTGCTCACAAATTCATGCGATAATAAGCTGATCGCTAAATAAGATTCTATATATTTCTTTTTTCCCTGCATAAGTTCTTACATTCTTTTTAGATTTTGAAGCATTTTCATACCATTTATAATTTATACTTTTGTAATCATGGATGTCTATATTTTGTAAGTTTTCCACTGAATAGTAGTACATTTAATGCACTTTATAAACTTTGGTGAGTATAGCTGACTGCTGCTTTGCTAACTATTCTTCTGTGAACTTTTTGGAGCCATAAAAAAAGAATAAGAATTACTTCAAAAAAATGAGGCACTGGAATTAATGGGTTAATATTGATAAATATTCTAAAAGGCATTTTTTAGAAAAACATTTGCAAATGGAGAAAATCACAGACTTCCTGCTGTCCCTTGATTCATCCATAATTTCATTGGGACTCTCATTTAAAACTATCTACATTGTTGAAAACCCATTTAGTTTCTCATTCACAAAAGCATTCAACTGGTGATTGCTGCAAACAGGGAAAATTGCTGCTCAAGTATTCAAGATGCCTTGAAAAGAATGTCGAAAACTTAAAGATGAGGGGATTAATGGCCCACAAAGATATCGGAAAGCTATTTAGAAAGTTGACTGTTGATTATTATCACTGAGGCCTCGTTAAATTAGAAAATGTTATCTGCTAATTAAGGCAAACCTATAGATAATTATCCTCTCATCTCATTTTATCTTATATACATTCAGTAAACAATATCTGATTGTGACCTCAAAATCACATCCTTGCTAACTTCAAACAACATGATAACTATGCCCAAGAGCAAGAATTTCCAAAGACAAAGCTCCAGTTTAAAACATTTCATGAAAAAGACTTCAGAAAATTGTGTTATTTTCTCACTATAACAAACTCTGTCCTTTATCTTCCCAGTGACTATATCAGAAAAATTTTAAATGTAAATTTAAAATTAAAATGTCACCAGTAAAAACTAGCAATATTCTGTGGGAAAGAGAACAGTTAAGTTTAGTGCTGGGTGTCCCATCCCATCTTTGCCAGATCAAACTATCACTTGGTGGGTTTATTAAGAATAAAGATTACTCAGACACTTAATAAACACTCACTTTTTGAGACTCAAGCATTTGTCTGACACAGTTTTGGTTCACTTGTGTTGGTTATAATGCTGAATCTTTACAACAACCCAGTGAGTTAGGACTCTCCTCACAGATGAGGAAACTGAGGCTTAGGGAGGTAATCTGACAACTTTCACTCAAATAAGGCTCTAACCAGATCTAGTTGTCTCTCCTAAGCTCCCTGTCTCTTTACATTTCTGAAGGAATCACTAGAAGACGAAGAAGTTAAGTGTATACATATGTATTAGACAAGAGGTCCCCAAACTCCTGCTGGGATAGGTACCAGTCCATGGCCTGTTAGGAACTGGACTGCAGAGCAGAAGGTGAGTGGAGATGAGGAATGAGCATTACGGCCTGAGTTCTGCCTCCGGTCAGATCAGCAGAGGTATTAGATTCTCATAGGATCGTGACCCCTGTGGTGAGTGAACCCTATTATGAACTGCACATGTGAGGGATCTAGGTTGTTACGCTCCTTATGAGAATCTAATGCCTGATGACCTGACGTGCAACAGTTTCATCCCCAAACCATCCCATTCCCAGCCCCCTACACCCACCAGAGAAAACTGTCTTCTATTAAACAAGCCCCTGGTGCCAAAAGTGTTGGGGACCGCTGTATTAGATTATAAGCATAATTATTCTTAATTCTTAATGTTTTAATTGCAATTTATTAGATTTTGGGGGAAAGTATAGCCACAAATATTCAGTCCGTGACATTTAACCTTCTTTTTTCTTTGGTAAAAATAACTAAAGACCATTTTCCACATAGTAGGCTTAATAAGTTTCAGTAATACATTCTGGGGTAAGTCATTTGATATTTATTCTGTGATTCTTTCATATTATCAAATGTTATGTTTCTCAAGTATATGAGCTTGAGGGAATAGAAGTAAACATATTTACATTCTTTTGTAGTGTACCTTTCAAATCCATTTCCACTACACACAAGCACACACAAACACACACACACTCTCCCAGAAATCAGGACATAAGACAATGCTTTCTATACAATTGATTCTCAATAAAAAGTATTATTCATGCTGGGAATGAGATTTAACCATAAAAGTGGCTTACAATGCAAATTTTAGTTTTGGGTTTATTTCCTTTATATCTTGTAGATACCCAAAGTATGCCCTACCTCTTCTTGAAATCCTAACATTTTCAAGGCCAGGACTTTGTCCTCTTCATAGGGACCCTGAGATCGCGATATGGTAAGTATTCAACAGAAGAACTCAGTTCAATTCTCAATCCTTTCTACATAGATTTTTCACTTAAACAATTGTATTTATTTTGTTGTAAATGTCATTCCTTTACTTATGCCATATTTAGTAAGTACTCTATTAACAATCTGTTACATTATTAGCATTATGCTTCATTGTTTATAAAGCACTTTCATCACAGATCTCATTTTGTTTGAAGTGATTTACAAAACAGCACTGTGGTAGAAATTACATCCTCATTTTACATGTAAAAAGTATGACCCAGAGGAATTAAATTTAAATGATTTACTCAAGATAACATGGCTAGCAAAACTAAGATTTTTCAACCAACAAGTCCAACGATCCTCCCACTGTGCAAAGTCTAAAGTCTCCCCATAAAATCCAACCAACATTTGTATAGCATCTGGAGTTTTTCATACACATCATCTCATTTGATCCTCACAAGACCCAGTGAGGTAGGTATTTTTATACCTATGTTGATGTCAATTGCATTTCTGAAAATAGAAGGAGAACATGTTATATCACCCAGTGTTTCGGACTATTTGTGATGCTGTTGAACCATTACTAGGGCATCACACCATACAAAAAAAATTAAATAAAATTTTGGTTTAAAAGTGACATACATGGCTATTCAATTTCTCATTTTTTTCTCCCTAAAATATTCTTCTTCAGAATATTACCTTTGTCTCAGTCTCTGCAGTGTATATATCAGTTTAGAGCTTGGGCTTCCCAGCATAGAATATGAAGTGACCACCACTATTGTCAGCTTATGAATTCTATTCTATGCATTGCATTAAATGTTTTTATTCATTATTGAATTGTATTCTATTGCAATTATGATAGTTTACTATAATTGATGTTTTAAAACATTAATGATGAGCAGAACCTGACAGACTGATTCTGATAATTGTTATGTATTTCAAAATTCTAAATTGCCTTCTGAAAAATGGTTTCATTTGTATAAACAGTGTTTTGCAAAAGCAGGTCTAATGGCTCTTGAGTTTCAGATGGCTTACAAAGGCAAAAAAAATTTTATAGCCGGGCGCAGTGGCTCACGCCTATAATCCCAGCACTTTGGGAGGCTGAGACGGGCGGATCACGAGGTTGGGAGAGCGAGACCACCCTGGCTAACACGGTGAAACTCCGTCTCTATTAAAAATACAAAAATTAGCTGGGCGCGGTGGCGGGCGCCTGTAGTCCCAGCTACTTGGGAGGCTGAGGCAGGAGAATGGCGTGAACCCGGGAGGCGGAGCTTGCAGTGAGTCTAGACCGAGCCACTGCACTCCAGCGACAGAGCGAGACTCTGTCTCAAAAAAAAAAAAAAAAAAAAAAAAAAAAAAAAAAAAAAAAATTTACAGGTACTGTTCCATGTTTTGAATAATCAAATCTCAGAACTTCAAGTTGATGAATCTGACGTAACATCCAATTTTGATTATTGTCTCTGGTTTGCCTTTTCCATTTGAAAATAAAGGATAATGATTTCTTGTAACAGTAATATGTTTTTGTGTAATAAGGCAGGTAGTCAAAAGTAAGAAAAAATTGAATTCCATGGGTGATCTTTAGAAGAAATGAAACTTAAGTTTCCTAGAATATTATTCTTCAAAAGAAAATGTGCTTTAGCACTCATTCTGTTGTAACATATCTGATATGTATCTTTATAAACAGTGGAGAAGGTGGACAATTTAGTTCCCATTTAATATTTACTCAGTTCATGCAATAGGCTAGCAAAAGATTAAGTTATGTTATAAGGACTAAAAGCAATCAGATTAATATTCACTTATTTAGCAATGGGAGTCAGGTCTTCAAATAGCAAATGCTTGATGATAAAAGCTCTTGAGTTATTATAAGGATAAATAATTGTTCTAAATTACCATCTTCCATTGCAATCAAGATAAATTTCTAAGGCGTCTGCTTGAGGAATAAATTTTCAGTGAAACACATTTTAATCGAAGAGTCTTCACAGTAAACCATCAAATAAAATCAGCAACCATACTGTCCTTAAAGAACATTAGAATTTTGGAATAAATTTAGTGAACAAAACCTTTCCAACATTATTCTAAATCTGATTTGGGATGGTGCCCAGGACAGAAAAAAGCTTTTATTTGTGAAGAATCCTCTCAAGCTACAAATATGTAATAAATTTGGCTATTTAAATACCACATAAGCTATGTAATTAATCAACAGAGTTTTTTTCTAACTGTTCAATTATAATTTTCAGCCATAAATGACATAGAAAACAGAGTTAAAATTGTTTCTAAAGATAAATGCAGAAAAAATGTCACCCAGAGCAAGCTTCTCTTAAATGAGCTTAGCTGATATTTGTCTAAGAAAAATTACATTTCTAAACACTAATGGGACACTAGTCAGCAAAAATTTTGAAGATAATGAAAAAAAAAAAAAAAAAAAAAACCCAACAACCCTATTACTGCTTTCCTCTCACTTCCACAAGGATGCCAGTGTAAGATTGCTCTCTTTCTACAGTCTTATCAAAATTTGTGTCCAACTCCTTCACAAAAGACCAATGATAGCCAAAAGGTTACCTCTCTAGATATTTGCCTTTTACTTTATATCAAAGTCTTAAACTAAAGGGATAAATCACCTTCAATAGAAATTTAGATATCCACCAGGGTTCTGTCTACATCACCATTTCCCTTTGTTCATTTACCATTTCTTATTTATTAAATGTAAAAGCTGGATATTTCTTGATCCATTAAAAAACAAATTTAAATCTAATCTATCCACTTTGCAAAGCAAACAATGATCTCCAAATGCCTGTTACTGCACAGTCTCTCTCTCGAAACTAATATTTTGACATATTAAAAATAGTTAAACATTAAATTTCCAAAGACAAAACAAAAGGCTCAACAGAGATTGCAGCCACTGAGAGAAGCAATTACTAAGGATTTCTCTCTATATTGTGTTTTTCTGGGCATGCTCCAAGGCAGGTAAAGGGACACAGGTCTTTCTCTTTATTCTCATCTCATGACAGCAAAGCCTGATGTGGATGAAAAAGTAATAAATATTTATCCGTACACACATACTTTTCAATTTAGTGAGGCATCTATACAACTTCTTGCAATTTTTTTTGTAAAAACAAATGGAAAAGTGAAGAATGAGAGGGCAGTCTAGTTTAGATGAATTAATAGTTGGTGGAACAATGGAAGTTTTAAAGAAAAGATGCCCACTAAATTCTCTGTGAATGCTTCAAACTAAGTGGTCCTCTGCAGTAGTGTCTTGGGACACCAGTAATTTATCCCTGATAGTAAAGCACCAACATTTCTTAATTATTTCCTTTAAAAAGTAAAACTGATTTGATGTTGTCCCTATGATAATACCATGATTACGTTATTTTGTGCTTGTGATCTTATTTTTTTAATGGAAAAGAAGCTTCAGAATTAGGAGTGCAATGGGTATTGTGAACATGATACAGATATGTATGTCAATTATCTGTGTCATGGTGGAGAAAAGATAGAAAGTCATACAACAATGGTACAGCCCAGAATTCTTTCTCATACAATATCTTACCAACAGCCTGATTGAACAAATGAAGGTGTATGTTGAGCTCTAAAGCACCTACGTAACAAACAATGAGAAAAATGTTTGAAAAATTCTCCCCTTGATTGAAAAAGGCTAAAATGTATAGACCTAGTAGTGGACTATCAGGGAACTCCACTTTAGGGTTTGATACATGCCTGCCAAATAAGTTCTTTAGAACACAGAACACAGGGTATTCATTGGTGATGGTGGGTGCTGCTGTCCAACTGGTAATTTATTTGACTATACCAAAGAAAGGGTCAGATGACCTCTGTAGGAACGAGAACAGCAATAGCAAGAGCAGAGTTTTCAGTGTAGACAGGCTTATTGGAAAATTGACCCTGACAATTACTGACTTTGTGAGGTTACTCAAGTTCTTCATGTCTTAGTTCCTTGGCTGTAAAGTCCTTCTTTAGACCATGTTCTCAAGAAATATAGGAGATGACTTACATAAAGTGCACAGCATAGTGCTTGGCACATAGTGATGCCTTAGGATGCATGAGCTGCCATCATTATTTATACTGTAGCCTACACAGTTCCCTGAAAGGAAGCTATGTGGAGTGCAAGGACCCAGTGAGCCAGATAAATTGATGTTTATGGGTTAGTTCTTTTAAACAGAGGAACAGGAAGATAATGCTTTTTATGATCAAACGTATGTTTAAAGTTGCCAGAAAGGAATTTCCTCATTAAGATGAACACTGAAGAGGACTTAAGGCTGGAGTTCTGGATGATAGCAAAAGCAACCAAATAGCTGAAGTTACTGAAATGATATCCTGTGTGCAGTAGGTGTCCCACTCAGTGTGACATCTCTGGGTGCATATAAATAATGCAGGCAAAAGCAGATAATGCTGTGGTTATTTGTAGGGTGCTGTGGGGATAGTTCTTAAAGGCTAATGTAATATTCTAATTATGGATCAATTCTGGTTTGGACCTTTTAAAATTGTGTGCACCTTGGTAGATGAGACTTCTCAGGAACATTCATTGTACCTGTGCACAGTATGTATAATGAATTGTAGATCCTTATACTGGAAGCTGTGGAGAGACAGATGATTGAAAACTCTGCCTGAAATCTAGAATAATGGGCCCAAATAAATAAAATAAAGTTTAATCAACTCTACACTGAAAAATTTAATAGAGAAAATGTAAAGTCTTGCATTTAATTTCAAAACAAAATTGCTGCTTCTTTATAAGTATTGGATGAGTTAAGATTTAGCTCGGCAGTTAATGTGAAAAAATAACTAAGGGTTTTTATGGACTAAAACTCATTAGGCACAAGTAAAATGTTGTAAATGCTAAAAAAAGAAAAAAGCTAATGCAATACTAGGTTACATTAGCATACAGTGCACAGCACAAAGATAGTAGCAGTTTCACTGAATTCTGAGAAGGCCAGAGAAAAGCTGCATGACTTTGTTTAGCTCTAGATGTCCTATTTTAAGAGGAACACTGAGAGAATGGTCTCCGTTCAAAGGAAAGTAAAGTTTTGTAAATCAAGCAACATAAACCATTGAAGGAATTGGAAATATTAAATTTGGAGAATATAAGGCAATGTGGTGTCATCTTTTAAAGTGCATTTTGCTCACAGGCATTTTATCTTTAGCTTGCATAGTATTTAAAATAACGAGTCACATTATAAATGGGAGGTTTCACCTAATATTTTAAGTTTCCACCTTCCCTTACAAAATCTGAAATTTGAGCAACACAGAACTTTGAGGGTTTGCCACTTTTTTTTTTTTTTTTTTTTTTTTTTTGAGACAGAGTCTGGCTCTGTCGCCCAGGCTGGAGTGCAGTGGCTGGATCTCAGCTCACTGCAAGCTCTGCCTCTCAGGTTTATGCCATTCTCCTGCCTCAGCCTCCCGAGTAGCTGGGACTACAGGCATCCGCCACCTCGCCCAGCTAGTTTTTTATATTTTTTAGTAGAGACGGGGTTAGCCAGGATGGTCTTGATCTCCTGACCTCGTGATCCGCCCGTCTCAGCCTCCCAAAGTGCTGGGATTACAGGCTTGAGCCACCGCGCCTGGCCAGGTTTGCCACCTTTTTAGATAGAGTTTTACTCTCCATTTTGCAACAGTTCTCACCATTCCTTACTGTACACAAAACTGAAGTCAAGTATCTGGTGCTCTTACCATCATCTTACATTGTTGCTTTCTTATGGTAGAGAAATACTTGTTACCATGTTTCAGTCAAAAGAGGGAAAAATGAGAATAGAATAAGAAGATCACATATATCAAGAAAACTCTTTCTTTGTGTGTGGAATCGAAGAACACGTCTTCATAGTTAAAAGAAGCATTCCAGAATCAGAAGCATACAATTGCAGATATCCTTAGGGAAAGACTCAGCTAGGGTCTCTCACATGTTACTTACTTGTGACTTCTGTAAGCATTTGGGTTTGATATTATACTCTATAAATAAGTAAGAGCAATGTATAAAAATTAGAGGAGGGTAGGCTTTGTGTAGGCTGGGTGCATTATGAAACATGAGAACTTTCAAGCAAGAGCCTCAGGTTCAAATCCCTACTCAGTCATTTACTAGTTGTGTGACCCTGGGAAAGTTACTAAACCTCAGATGTTCCTCAGGTGCAAAATAGACAGTTGATTTTCTATTATGCAATTGTAAGTATTTTAAATCAAATGTAAAATGTCTTACACATATCAGCATTCACTATATAGTAGTAGTTTTAGTATTTTATTAAATAGTATCATTTAGCATAAGATTGAACCACAAGCATGCACCAGTTAACGATGGAATACAGTCTGAAAAATGCATTGCTAGGTGATTTTGTCACTGAGCAAACATCATAGAGTGTACTTGTACAAATCTAGATGGTATGGCCTTTTACACAGCTAGGTTATATGGTGTAGCCTTTTTCTCCTAGACTACAAACCTAGCATGTAACTGTACTGAATACTCTGGCAAAACTATAACACAATGGTAAGCATTTGCATATTTAAATGTATTTAAACGTAGAAAAGGCAAAGTAGAAATATAATTTTATAATCCCCCCTTTTTTTGAGACAGGGTCTCCTTCTGTTGCCCAGGCTGGATTGCAATAGCACAATCTTGGCTCACTACAACCTCTGCCTCCTGGGCTCAAGTGATCCTTCTGCCTTAATCTCAGTAACTGGGACTACAGGTGCACCCACAATGCCTGGCTAATATTTTTTGTGTTTTTAAAAAAATAGATATGGGTTTTTTTGCTATATTGCCCAGGATGGTCTCGAACTCCTGGGCTCAAATGATCCACCCGCCTGGAACTCCCAAAATGTTGGGACTCCAGGTGTGAGCCATTGCACCTGGCCCAGTCTTATAATCTTATGGACCACTATCATAAATGCAGCCTGTCATTGATCAAAATGTCATTATACACCACATGACTTCTGCTAAGTTTAACTCACTTTAAGGTTCTATGCTTGAATCCTTCACTATTTCTTTATATTTTTTTCTCTTGGCATTTTTTTATGCCACACCACCAACTCTCACTATGAATAGATGAGTTTCAAATTTACATCTCTAGATTTGCCCCATCTCTGGAAATACAGACCACATTTTCAACTATTCTGGGGTCATTTTCACTTGATGTCTTGGCAGCCCTTTCAACATAGCACATCTAGAATGGAAATTTTTACTCTTCTCCAACTAAACTATATTTCTTATTTCTTATATATGATATAACTATATTTCTTAACTTGCCTATATCTCTTATTGGAACCATCTTTCTCTCAATACCTAAAGACCATCAGTCATCAAGACTTAGAAAAGACATCTTCACAGTATGTCTTGAATCTGTCTCCTTTCATTTACTTCTGATGCTTTCCCTTAGTTCATGTGAACATAACTTCTTAGTCAGACTTTTTGTTGTAAGTGGCTTCATCCACTTCCATGGTTTCATTGACCACATCACTTAGATGCTTCCTAAATCAATACCTCTAGCCCTATCTTCTTTTCTGAGCTAGGGCCAATATTCCAACTGCCTGCTGGGTATCCCACATGTAAGTCCTACTTATATTTCAACCTCAGAGTGTCCGAAGCCAAACTCGATGTCATAGTCCAACATGCTCTTCTTTTTGCCCTTTTGGTCTTAAAGACATTACCTCATCAGCCATCTTAGACATCACTTAAGCGTCTCTCCCTCACCATCTGCATTCAGTAGCACAACAAAGCCTAATGGTTCTATTTTCTAAATATCTTAAAACATGAGCATTTCTTCCCTTCAATCACAACTGCCATTTATTCTCAACATCTCCATTATATTTCCATATAATACTCAATACGTATTTTTGTAATTAATTTATGTTCTCATTTACTCAGTGTCTGGAACCAGTGATCAATTCTACTTTTGCCTAAGTTATTATACAATATTTCATAGATTCTGAGATGCATTCACTGCTACATTTTAATCTCCGAGAAATTGGAATGCATCTAATAACAGATGGTGTTTAACTGGAAGTATTTTTCTTTCTTAGGATTTCTTAAAATGAATGTGCTCTACAGTTGATGGTGCCTTAGATTTGATGAAACATGCTAATGGTTTTCTGTGTACACTAATCTCCCTTTCTCCTGGGGGTTATATTTCAATTTCCCTAGTGAAGGACTGAAGCCATAGAATAGTACTGAACCCTAGATATACTATGTTTTTTTACTATATATACATACCTATGATAAAGTGTAACTTATAAATTAGGCACAGTGAGAGAATACCAATTACCATAATAAGATAGAACAATTATAATAATATACTATAATAAAAGTTACATGAATGTGGTCTATCTCTCTGTCTCTCTCTGTCTCAAAATACTGTAATATTTTCAGTCTGTGGTTGACCACAGGTAACTAAAACCTTGGAAAGCAATCCAGATAAGGGTGGGACTACTCTACCTTCCCAGCCATTCTGTTTTCTGTTTCCTCTTTCTATCTTCACTCCCCGGTACTCTCTTTGTCAGTCCTCAGAATAAGTCTTAGAAAACAAAATGCTGAATATGATATGTATGCATCATCTCTAAACCTACCTAATTTCTACATTTTGCATTTTCTATAATTTGGAGATAATCCACCAGCCTATGCTTCACCTTACTGTTCACCTCTCCTTCCTTGCTTTGGAAACCTTTTCTGTCTCTCTATTGTTTGCAGGATAAACTGCAAACTCCTCAGCAAAGCATAAGAGCCTTTTCCAATCTGGTCCTAATGTAATTTCCCTGCCTTTCTTCATTTCTCACACCTACTTTAAATGTCATTTTTTACAGACTTCATCAAGGGTCTTCGAACAAACTGTGTTGCCTCAGGACAGGCTACATGTTTTGCCTTGAAATAGTTTTCTTTGACTATAAATTCAACCTATCTTTTATCAATTTTTTTTTTTTTTTTTTTTGAGGCAAGGTTTCACTTTGTCACCCAGGCTGGAGTGCAGTGGCGTGATCACAGCTCACTGCAGCCTCGACCTCCTGGGCTCAAGTGATTCTCCTGCATCAGCCTCCAAAATAGCTGGGACTACAAGTGCGCTCCACTACAGCCATATATTTTTTGTATTTTTTGTAGAGATGGGGTTTCACCATGTTGCCCAGGCTGGTCTTGAACTCCTGAGCTCAAGCAATCCACCCGACTCAGCCTCCTAAAGTGCTGCAATTACAGGTATGAGCCACCATGCCTGGCCTTTTATTATCTAATATCATTGCTCAGAAATATTTCCTGGTTCCCCTGAAAGCGTCACTCTCTTATTTTAGGTGAGTATAGCAGCAGTCCCCAAACTACAGGCCATGGACCAGTACTGGTGTGTGGCCTCTCAGGACCAAGGCCATACAGCAGGAGGTGAGTGGCAGGTAAGCAGCAAAGCTTCATCTGTATTTACAGCCCCTCTTCATCGCTCACATTACTGCCTGAGCTCCACCTCTTGTCAGATCAGCAGTGACATTAGATACTCCTAGGAGGGCCAACTCTATTGTGAACTGTGCATGTAAGCAATCTGAGTTGTGTGCTCCCTATGAGAATTTGATGCCTGATGAACTGTCACTGTCTCTCATCACCCCTAGATGGGACCATCTAGTTGTAGGAAAATAAGCTCAGGGATCCCACTGATTCTACATGAGGGTGAGTTATATAATTATTTCATCATATCTTACAATGTAATAATAGTAGAAATAAAGTGCATGATAAATGTAATGTGCTTGAATCACCCCGAAACCACCCTGTTCATTCCCCATTGGTCCACGGAAAAATCGTCTTCCATGAAACTGGTCCCCAATGCCAAAAAGATTGGGGACGTCTGCTTTATAGCATGGTGGATGTAAACGTGGACTCTGGAGTCAGCGGCCTGAGTTTGAGTCCTAGTTTCAGAGGTATTAATAAATAAATTAGTAAGTCACTTAACCTCTCTGTGCCTTATTTTCTCTATTAGTAAAATGGGGGATAATAACAGCAACAATGTAAAAAGTCATTGGGAGAATTATTGAGTTAATATACTTAAATCACTTAGAAGAATTCCAGGGCATAGTAAGGTTAAAACTCTTAGTACAAAGTCCTATTAATTGTTTGCCTTCCCAATTAACAAGCCAGTCTTTCACTGGCAGGGACAATATCCTGTTTTTTCTTTTTCTTTTTTAATACCCAATCTAGTTCCTGACATTTGTCCAATACTCCGTAAGTATTTATTAGATGAACAGTGCCATCAAACCAACATGGAGTAGAAGCACATATTTATATATAAGGTCAAATGAGCAAAGTATTTTTGTCAGGTTCTTTGTACAGAGAGAGTTAAACATGTTTAGGTTTCATTTAAAGTGGGGGACGTTTTGTCACTTTCTATTTCATAAAGGAAGTCTTAAAATAGCGGCGGGATGGAGGTTGATTCTAAAGTAGCTATTTTGGTTTTTCACCTAGTGTCAGTCTGTCTTTTGCAATTTTTAATTGCCCAAGGTGCATAACCTGGTGTCATACTTCAGCCAGCTGCATCAATGCAAAGGGTGAATGATAGTCACGCCTATAGGATGTGGTGCTTTTAAAGGTCACTGCTAAAAAGTTCCCTTGCAATAAACGGCAAGCAGTTCACTTTGTCTTGCGTAACAAGCTTGCCTGACAGTGGAAAGGACAGGGTACTAAGCAGGTGCAGAGGTGGCAGGAGCAGGGATGGGTGACCCAGACCCAGGATCAGTTTAGGCAGTCTACTTGAACCCTACAACTTCCTCTTCTCTGACCTCACTTTGACCACCTTTCCCTCCTCCTCCTTTCGTTTCCTCCCCACCAGTCTGTCTCTCCCTTGCTGAAGCCAATTCTAGAGGTGAAGCTCTGGACACGTCCTGCCTGTGTTGGTGAGGGGAAAGGTGACCTGGAAGTGTTTGCTTGTGACAACTGACAGTCAAGCTTGCCAAGCAGGACCCTTCTCTGAATAAAGTCACTGAGTACATCTAATCAGAACTTGTGTTAAATTTTGATGATTTTTGATTAAAAAATTGAATTAAAAATTGACTGAACAGGCCAGGCGCGGTGGCTCATGCCTGTAATCCCAGTACTTTGGGAGGCTGAGGCGGGCAGATCACAAGATCAGGAGATCAAGACCATCCTGGCTAACATGGTGCAACCCTGTCTCTATTAAAAATAAAAAAAAAAAAATTAGCCAGGCTTGGTGGCGTGTGCCTGTAGTCCCAGCTACTCAGGAGGCTGAGGCAGGAGAATTGCTTGAACGCAGGAGGCAGAGGTTGCAGTGAGCTGAGATCATGTGACTGCACTCCAGCCTGGGTGACAACGAGACTCTGTCTCAACAACAACAACAACAACAACAACAATTAACTGAACAGCCTACATATTTCAAGCAGTTTGGGGATAAGCATAGTCTCTGAAGGCAAACAACCTGAAAGGGTTACACACATACACAGATAATTTACCTGTACAAGCCATCTGTGTATACAAGGAACACCAGTGAGCTTCCTTGATTAAAATGAGGTCATATGACCTCGTTCACTGATGGTGAGTTTCTAAGTCAGATAAACATCTCTGGATTAGCTTCACAATTCTGCTATTCCATTCTGTGAAACAATATTGAGTTTTGGTTTTTGTCACTTGTAAAATGAATAATAATAGCACTCATCTTGTCCAAGGTTGTTCTTAGTATGAGGTGGAGGTCGTATATGGAACACATTTGGCATATAGTAATTGATAGGTACAAAATGACCAGATGTTAGACCCAAGTAGATTTTAATATGTTTTTCCTCTTGGAAGATTGGTTAGAGACTGAGTACATGATTTAGTAATTTGCTCCACACATGTAACAATGGCTGATGAGGCAATCAAGTTATCCACCGAGGTTATGTAATTGTTAACAAATTCCCATCTCACGTTGGTTGGTTGAAAGTATTCAAGTCTACTCTGTGAAAAGGAAATACACAAGAGGGGCCAGAAGGCAACAGAAGAATTCCCTTTGGCTCTTTTCCTTCTGAAATGCAGTAATCATTAAAAGTCTGTAAGAGAAGTTTGTTCCATTTTAATGCACATTTTAAAAGTGAAACTAGATATTTCTAATTGTGATAAAGAGTGCATTAATGGAAACATAACTGTAATAGGCTGTTTTTCCTGATATGTAAAGTACATTAAAACATATTTTGTGTTATTTAGGGACATCACTGTGAATCTAGGACACTACTAAATTGCTCACAGATTTTAAACAAAATCTGTACAGTTGATTTGATGCCTAGATGAGAAGAAAGTTTTACCCTATTTTAAAAGAATATGTCAGCAGAGAAATTCAAGCATGTTTGGATTGTTAATGCCTCAGAGACAATGATTACAGCTGAGTATGGATTTCTGTATTAACAGTGGGATCCTAGGGAGTCCCTGCCTTCTGACATCTGAATTTTTAATTAATAAGGATGAACAGCATCCCTTCTGATATTCAGGGACAGAGCCTCTATAATCCCTCTTGGCAGCCCATTCTAATATTTGATTAGTTCTTCAGTAAAATGATTTTTCTTATGTCTCTTTATAATCTCTTGCTTTATTTTCATGTCTCTTACATTTGTTTGGTCTTTCATGGCAATGAACATAGTTCTTTAGCTTGTCCTTTAGCAAGATGTATTTTTCTGCTTTTATAATATATTTCCGTTTTTTTCCATTAACTTGATGTTGATATACTTTCAATTTCTACACTTGGCTCAGAAATTTAGCTAAATATTTATTTTTATATTTTCTTGCTCATCAGATCCTGAGCTTAAGAGCTTAGAAGAGTGAAATGGTGGTACCATGGCCATATGGCTGTTTCATGTGGGAGTAGAGATAATTTCCTGGCTCTTTCGTATGTTTCCTGGTAGATGTATTCAGTGATAAACACCTCTAAGTGGTGCAATATGCCTTCAGTAGAGTGGAAACAGCAATTCTTTCCCCCAAAACCTTAGTTCTCATGTTGATTCCAAGGCCTCAAGTCCATATGCTTTTTCCTCTAAACTTATCTTCACACACTTCAGGTGAAACTATGAAGCAGTGTGTCCTCAGTGACCCTTTCGTGAAGTGTTTGAAGTTCTCTCCATTTGTCACTATGTGCTCCTCATTTAGTTATCACATGCCCCCAACACCAATATTTTCTAAATGCTTCACTCTACGAGGATTTTCCTGCTTCTCGTCAAAATGTAGTATGTAAGTAATCATTGAATTCAATGTTTTGCTCTTTTTTCTCCTGTTATCTCTACCTGACGGTGGTGTGAAATTTAGATTCTGGGGTCAGACTGTTTCCTAATCTAGCCCCCAAAAATTACAAGCTGTATGACTTTGTCAAGGTATTTAACTTCTCTGTCCCTCGGATGCCTCATTTATTTAAAAAAAGGAGAAAAAAACATACCTATGTCATAGAGATGTTTCAGGATTAAATAAATTCCTACCCGTAATGTTCTCATAACAATGGGGTAAGTAATCAATACATGTTGGCCAATATTTTAAAGTAACATTTAACTAAACTAAAATAATAGTTTTCTTGTAATTTCTGAAATTTTAGCTCTTCAGTGGCTCTTTAACATACCCATGAATATTTGACTCTGATATACACCACAGAAATTTAACCAAGAATCAGGTTAGTAGTAACATGAGCTGGCAGGTCTCAGTCTAACTTCACACTAATGATTGGCAGAAGGTAGCTGAAGTCTAAGCTATGGAGTGGACATCAATGAACTTGAAGTTTATAAAGTGAGGGGCTTGATTCTCAGATTTGTCAACTAAAATCTGCTTGGTTTTCATAAATTCTTTAATCTTTCTGAATGTAAATTTCTCTGACTGTAAAATAGAGACAGTATTATTAGCAACAGTGATATCCATGTGGGTACATGTTTTATATCCAACTGATAAACATTCAACTTGACTTTATTTCTGAACCTCAAATGTCTAATTGAATACATGGGCAGACAAACCATAGAAAGAAAAATAGTACCATCATAATGACTCATTTTAAGTAAAGACCTATGAACTTTCAAATTTTCTGAAGAAATAGTGAATGATTTTTATGCCAGAGATTATTATCTATGAAGTCCACTTAATGAAGTAAAAGCATTTGAAAATAACCATTATAGTGAAAGAAGGGTTACCACTGCTACATAGTTAGATTATCATAAGGCAGGATAATTTACATATAAAATACATTATATCTTCTGTGCTTATGTTTATTTTTTCCAGTCATAATCAATGTGTCTCTATTGTTCATCAACTGAGTTTTTAATCACAGCCATCCTATAACATAGATTGCATTAGGGTAGCCAATAAACCATTAAATTTGTAACTGGATTTTTCTTTTAGATAGTGAAACAGAACAGAGTTTTCTAACATGTTCAATGGCTCTTCTTCCCACCTACAACTTTCCAGATAGTTAGCTAGAGGCATGGGTTTATTGTTAAATTTGAAAACAGGTGAATTTGATCTGATTGGCATCCTATTGATTACAGAGATCATAAATACTATTAAGTTTAAAGTTTTTATTTTCCAGATGACAAAAGCTGAGAAACCTGTGAAATTAAATAATTTTGCAAATACCTAGGTCTTGGGCTAGAACTCAGTCCCGTTTCCCTCAACCTCTCCCAGTGAGGGTTCCTTCTGAGTTTAATGCCTTTTTATGGGGTTGTTTTTGGGTCATTGATGACAACTTGGGAAATAGGTGCTTATAGCTTATTATCAAGATTAATATAGTTTACCTTAAATTAAAGGGTCTTGAATTTTCTTACATATAATTAGAAGGGTAATAATTTTCTTATATAAATGAGAAGGATAATAATAATGGGTAAAACCTAAGATTTCTCTTAGGTCTTAATTTCTCTTATTTTATTTTATTTTTTTACATTTTCTTGCTTTTATGAAGCATCATCAGTAAATTAATTTCCATAGTTTGGACCCAAAAGGAAAGCTTTGCTTCTAGCAAAAATTTCTATAATTCTCCTTTCACCTGTCCCTAGTCAAGCTTCCCTTTCCACTCTATTCTTCAAATACTTACTATGCTTACTTCTAAACTATTAATATTACAAGCTGTGTCCTCACTCTCAGCATATAATTCCTCTCTCATTTTATAGAGACACCGCCATACAATTTCTCGTAGAATAGATATAATGGATAAATGTTTAGGTAATATGAGATTATATGAGGAATAGATAATTCCTCACATAATATTCCTCATATAACAGATAATTTCTCTCTCATACATTTCCCTTCAGAAAATAGAGGCAAACAAACGAACCACAATCTCCTTGATAGCTGGCACTTTTGTTCCACTTCTAACTGCCCTATACAAAGTGCAACACGATTCTAACTTCATAAGGATTCCAACCCCCGTTCCAGGCCAATAGAAGAGGTGTGTTTGTTTGTATCTCACTCCTTTCTGCTGCCAACTTCCTATGTCCTAAAACCCACTCAGAGTCCTGCATCTCCCTCTCTCCTCCTGATCAGTTTCTGTAACATCTACATCATCACTTAGAACTGCCTTTTTGACCCGCTGAAGTCTGGTTTCCACATCCTCTCCCTACATCCACACATTCTCTTCTTATAGGTCATCTAAGGTCTATCGTTCAAATTTCCTAAGTTTATTTTAATTTCTCTCCCTTTAGTAGTATCTATCACAGTTGACCAATCTCTCCTTCCAGAAAACTTCTCTTCTCGCTTCTCCTGTGACATCATTCTCCACTGTTCTTCTAGCTTTGTGCTCACTCTTCCTCAGTCTTCTTTGAAACTTCCTGAATACACACAGTTCTTTTCTCAGTCCTTTTACTATCTACACATTTCTGGGCCATGTCTCTTTTATGTGGTTTGACATTCAACTTTGCTGATAAGCCCCCAATTTCTCTCTCCTGAACTCCATGTCATTTTCTCCCTTCTCTCATCAGCACATCCCTCATACTTTTTGGGACAAATGATAATGTTACATCTCCCCCGTACTGCCCTGCTGTGAACCAGGAACCTGGGAGCGCTCTGAGGTTTGTTTATTACTTCACCACAGACATCTAATCAAGGTGATTCTACAGCCTAAATAGCTCTCAAATCATAAGCTCCTTTTTATACTCATAATCTTAGGTCCAGCTCATCAACTCGACTGCAATAGTGCCTGTACCTGATCAACTTCCCACTAGTCTTATTGCTGTCCAGTCCAACCTTTTGTCACCATTAGGGTGATGTTTTTTATTATTCTCCTGACTAAAATCCATTAATGGCTGACTCTCTGCAGAATCGATTTCAAATGTATTAGCTTGATATACTATGCCCTTCGATGATGTGCCTCCAACCTGTCTTTCTAGGTTAAGTAGCACATATGAATCTCAAGCTGCAAATTCAAATGACAAAATTACTGCATTTATTTATTTTCATAAATTGTCTTAAAACTGACTCCAAGTGCCCATTCTTCCTGGCAGGTGGGAATGTCAATCTTAGTAAATATGGAACTTTATAGTCTCCAGGTTGTTCTGAAGTCCCAGGAATTTACTGAATGCCAAACAGGAATGGAAGTTCCTCTGGTCATAATTCCTCTGCCAACCCTTGTCACCTCTGAGATGCCCAATTTCTCAGCCAGCATGGTTTCTTCAATAGGTTTATCACCCCCTCTTCCCTTTTCTTCATTCTGTCATTGGGACACGGGGCTCTGAGGTGAAGCCAGCAGCCTCTGGGTCTGTGGCACACTCATTACCATTGTCTTACGTTCCGACAAACTAGCTCCCCTTTCCTATCTCAAGGAATCGCTCTTCTTATTCCCTCCGTGTCCTCAAAATCATGCTCCCCTTTATGCTCCTTTTTTTCTGTACACAACGTATCCCTTCAATGCATTTAAACTCTCATAAAAAACAAGAACTGCTAATGACTCCTGGCTGTTTCTCCTCTATTCTCTGAAAATAAAATGCCCTTAGACAAGGAATGGGTTACTTGCTTGAAATGGAGGAGGGTAACAACAAAATACAATATAATATCTTAAGCAATTATTTTGCAATACTATTCTATGAATGCCCAATCATTCCAGATTCCTTGCAGTTGACTTAACTTGCTCTGTACTCTTTCTCACCTCTGTACCTTGGCATGACTATCATCTTGTTTTTGTACCCTCCTCATCATGTTCACTTGGACTTTCTTTTATGACAGTTCAGTGCTTATTTAAAAGTGGTCTGATCTGAAATATACAATACATTATTATTAACTATGGTCTGTCTTCATGCAGTACACTACATCTCAAAAACTTATTCCTGCGGTCTTGTTGTAACTTTGTACCCTTTGACCAAAGTCTCACTACCCCTCTGCTCCAATACAGCTTTTGGTAACCACCATTTTACACTACTCTTATGAGTTTGACTTTTTAAGAGTCCATATGTGAGGCCATGCAGTATTTCTCTCTCTGTGCCTGCTTATTTTACTTAGAATAGACTCTTCTAGGTTCATCCATGTTGTTGTAAATGACAGAATTTCCCTTTTAACGTCTGAATACTATTCTATTGTGCGTATATACCCCATTTTTTAAATCTATTCATCTGTTGGAGAATATAATTACTAATAATATATGGTTCAAAATTGTTAAAAGAGTAGATTTTAAATCCTCTCACCATGAAACATTAGAATATGAACTGATGGATATGTTAATTACTTGATTTAATTATACCATATTGTATGCAAATATCAAAACATCTCACTGGACCCCATCAATATATACAATTATTATTTATAAATTTAAAATAAAAAATTCAAAACTAGTCTAATCTGGGTTAAATAACAAAACACCATTTCATACCTTTCATTCATTCACCCTCATTTGCTTGTTTCTTCAGTGAGTATGTGTAAGTCCGCTACTATGTGTCAGAAATGATGCTTGGCATTGAAGATACTGTAGTGAGCAAGAGAGAAGGGGTGGGGCCAGCACAGAGTTTATGGTCTGTTATGAATACAGATTTGAAAAACGTAATTGCCATGTAGAATGTGGAGCATTTTAACAGAAGTTCAGTGTGCTAAGGCAGTCTATCACAGGGGATATAATCTAGTCTAGCAGTCCCTGAGGCAGTGACGTTTAAGCACTTCTCTTACAGCACTCATCACACTATTTTTAAATTTATTACTTATCAATCTTTCCCAGAAAGTATGGATTCTTCAAGGGCAAGGGCAAGGATTTTCATGTCTTTCAGATTAAAATAATATGTTGTATGTTACAATGACCTAAGAAAAATGCTATTTAGGAAACTATTTTATGATACGAAATGCTGTTAGGGATAATTTGGAAAAATTAGCATTACAACCTTAAAAGTGTCATGCAAATGATTCATTTTATATAATTTGCAGATTAATAAATCCTAGAAACTACTCTACCCATAGTGAAATTGAAAATCTTGACAGAAAAAAACGTATTTCAGTCATTTCATTTGAAATCTCACCTCCCTGTATTTTAAGTAATATTTTCAAATAGCAATAAAATCAGTATTCACTTTCAAAGATATAAAACAAACACATTCTTCCTTCATAATAACATCTTTTTAGGTTAGAAGGGGTCTATAATTCAAAAGGTCAAATAGAAAATGTTAATGAAAACAGAATGTAGTCAAGTCAAATAATGTAAGAAAATAAATCTAGATTTTGCTTCAGGCATTGTAAATCTGATTTAAACAGCCCTCTCAGAAAATGAAGCTACTATCTACTCAAATATAAAGTAATGTTCTTATACTTATTAGCCAGTAATTCTCCTTTTCAACTTTAGGATGTAACACTCTTCCAAAGATAATAACTTGAAATAATCTTATATACAAGAATTAATTTAAGTGATATTGAGAAGCTAATTTAAAAGCCTACATTTAACAATATAGGTCAAAAAAACCTCATGAAATGACTAATTACCAGTGTTTAATAAAGAAAACCAATCAGTAATTTCAAATATTAATGGTTTACAATCAAATTACAGACATTTTAATAGTGATTGAACAAGTCTATCATCATCATTGTTTCAAAGCTGTAGGGATTAATTTAAGATTTTGCACATGCAGATATAGCACCACAGGCCTTTGGAAACTATAGTGCATTATTTACAATAGCCAAAGAACTGTTTCCATAGCATAGTGCCCATTTATGTTTCAAGGTGTGATTATTCAGAGTATGATTCCTGGGCCCATGATGTTCTCAATGATCTATCAGTAAGAGCATTACAATACTCTTTATTTTTTTGAAATTGTGCTATCTCCATGTAATTTACTATGAAAGCATGTGTCTAACAATTGATCTTTAGTTGGAGAGGTCAAAAATGATTCAGGAAAGACCTTCTCCTGAAATTAAAAGTGTCAATTTCAAGACCAGATAGCAATTTAACATTGGAATTAGTTTTGTACAATTTTATGGAAAAAAATATTATCGCTGAAAAATATTTCCATGGTCTGGCCTAAATTGATTATTTTTACCTTGTGGTCTCCAGGGTTTCATAAAAGTTTTAACAGAAGATTAGAAGGAGTTTGATGCCCACTCATGATGATGCCTCAAAAAAAAGGTTCTTCAGAATGGATCAAAGGCTGTAATTTCCCTGCCGTTTCTGTCCAATTTTCTTTTCTCCTAATGTTTTCATTTTTTGAAATGCCTATGATTGCAATCCAATTTTGCCCACACAGCACTGCATGCCTAAATGAACCATTTATCACAAACTTTTTGTCTTTTTGATGCTTGAGATTTTATTTGCTTAGAAATCTTTTTTTCATTAATGTTTATAACTCAAGCTGCATTAGAATTACCTTCAGTAATTACTACCTGTTGTGGATTATATTATTCTGTTCTCCAGATGTGGCATCAAAAGTTCCTATTTCAAACCAATTATATGTTACTGCAGAAATTCATTGCTATTTCACCAAACACAAATTCCCTTATACATCCTTGAAAAGTTTTATGTTTGACCCTCATCCTGACTTACAAATACTAAAACATAAAAATATTCAGGATTGATATTTCATATTTGTTCCTGTAGATAATCTCAGACTTTCATGAACTCATTAGGTATAACTGTTCTTTTGTGTCAGCTGACATATTTTTAATCATTGTGATGGGATTGTTCAAGTTAATTATTAGCTACTTGCGTTTGGTACTGAATAATGTATTGTTAAGAAATGTAGTTATTAGTTATCAAACTTTTGAGTTTAAGATCTGTTAATATGGTTTAATCTCACAAAGCCTACTTAAAATTGTCCAAATTTAAGTTATAATTACTGTATTGAACATTGTAACACTCTCTCTCCCCCAGTTTCAAAATTCACAAAAATATTTTAAAAATCAGTTTAAGTCTAGAAAAAAACCAGGCTGTACACCTGAAACACACTTTAACTCCTTTCTTTGTCTTTTAATTTTCAAGAAAGTCTGTGACTAGGGGAACACTAAGAATATATTTTCTAAAGACCTGTCTTTCCTTTACATGTACTTAGAAAATAAAGGAGATGATAGCTAAGAATAAATATTATATTAGCTAAGGGGTGGAGGAAGGGAGCAAATATGAAGAATAGGCAGCTTAATTTTTGGTAACAATTACAAAGATCCAGTTTATAAACAAGGTGTACATTCTGAAGATTTATTTATTTTTTAAAGTAGATATATGCTGGCTGGACATAGTGGCTCACACCTGTAATCCCAGCACTTTGGGAGGCCGAGGCGGGCAGATCATAAGGTGAGGAGTTTGAGACCAGCCTGGCCAATGTGGTGAAATTCCGTCTCTACTAAAATACAAAAATTAACCAGATGTGGTGGTGGGCACCTGTAGTCCCAGCTACTCGGGAAGCTGAGGCAGGAGAATTGCTTGAACCGGGAGGCGGAGCTTGCAGTGAGCCGAGATCGTGTCACTGCGCTCTAGCCTGGGCGACAGAGTGAGACTCCATCTCAAAAAAAAAAAAAAAAGTAGATATATGGTGTTTAGCCTTTTATCTCCTTTACTTTGTAGACACTTTACACAATTTTGTTTTAAAACCCAGGTCAGATCTAAAAACCTTCAGAAAACGACCTTTGATGAACTTCTACAGGCTCTGTTCATTTTTCTACCATATCACTTCATAAGGTCATGTTTTAAAGTTTGTTATTTTCCAGAATTGTTGAAGTAACGACACTCTTTTTTAAAAAAAAATTATTAATGTCTCCTGGCTTCTGAGGTGAATATCTGGAGAAGATTAGCATTTCACACTACTCAAAGCATTGTCTTCTCAAACTAGATGTTTGGCTTAAGGCCTCTGTACTGTGGTGTGGTGGTCTTATGGGCTTTGAAGTCAGAATGAGGTTTGAATTCTAGAACTTTCATAATTATCTGTGTAGTCTTCAGAAAGTTAATGAACTTTCTTAGGCCTCAGCTTTCTCTAAAGTGATGAAGATTACATGAGACAGTACAGGGAAAGAGTCTGACATACAGCTGACAATCTATGTTAGTTCCAGTCCTTCCAATGGACTGTTTCCTACAACATTAATTTACATTCTCTTGTAACTTGCATTCTACTATAAAGTGCAAGGATGGAGTAGTGTATTGGCAGAGGGTGTATGAATGTGCTGCCTGTCTGTGGGAATATAGGGCTGAAAGATGGTTAGGACACAGGCTGTACATTCTCATCATTAAAAACTCCTTGAAGTCTGAAGTAGTTTTTGTTTTGTTGTTGTGCTGTTAGCATTTTGCTTTTCCCTCTCCTCCACAGGACTTAAAACACTATGTTTAAAGCTTTGGTTCTGGGGTTCAACTACTTGGGTTTGAAAAATTAGCTGTGTTATATTGGGGAAGTTACATAAAACATTTGTGCCACAATTTACACATTTGCAAAACTAGGCTGTTGGTAATGATGTCAATCTCATTGGGTTGTTGTCATGAGGAGTAAATTTTAATATGTAAAATCATTAAAAACGGTTATGGTGTTTTGGACATTGTAAGCACACATACCATATATATGTTAGCTATTACTAATTATTGAATGGAAATAATTAGATAAAAAATTATTAAAGTCATGGAAAGAATCAGATAAAAAATAAATATTAATTTAAATATTTCTGATGAGTTACGAAGATTATGATCTTTAAAATTCACATATAACAAAATGACAAAGTTCATTCATATTTTTTGAAAATGTTAATATTCTAAATAAAATTAGAAAATACATTTTTAATCAAGATGAGTCAAAGCTATAGAGATCTATAAAATTAGATAATATATTAATAAGCACATATAATACACATTCTAGAATATTAAGTGAATTTGTTACCATCTAAAGCATTTAAGGGAAGAGTAGAAATAAGCAAGAGTTATGTTTTAGATGCTGTCCTGTGTACTTTTATGTGCATTATCTAGCTTGATCCTCATTAATATTCCAATATTATGGAGTAAAGTGATGTTCTTTATTTTCTATACAAGTAAACTGAAGTTTAGAAAGTTGCTAATACCAAGGTTCTTACTCTTTCTATGATGTTTGTAGGAAAAAAAAAAATTGTCCAAGGCAAGGTCAGACTCTGAAACTCTTCATTTCTGACGGTACCAAGCTCTGAATGTGTTGAACACTAACATGATAACAAAATTTAGAAAGTGCCTTTAGGCTACAGCTAAATAGGATGAAACAGTGTTTTGATTTTGATGGTGCAGATGGATTCAAGAGGATTTCTCCCCTGAAAAGGTAAAACAGAATTATTGGTAGTTTAAAGTGAAAGCTTATTAGAAGCTTATCCCATGCAAATTTCTTGGGAAATAAGTCCCTTAAATGCAATGAGCCAGGGTGTGAAGAGGTTTGAGAGGTATTCTGGTCTTCATAGTGTTGGGTCAATAGTTGCAATGACTGACCCAGATGACGGGTCTTGTTGGAAGAGCCACCTACCTCCTGGTACTGTCTAGCCCAGTTGTTTGCAAATGGAAATTGTGCATCCTGGGCCATGGATTCCTGGGGTCTGGGTGCTCTTGGAAAGGGTCCTTGCACAGAAAATCAGAAGCCTCTTTCCGTTATCCTAATGTGGGCTGAGGAAACTGCTGAGACATGCCCTCCTGGGCGGTGGAGGAAAAAAAGGAAGCATCTCGCTGAAAAATGTCAAGGAAGGGATTTGAGCCCTGGGACTGATATCTCTGTTCTCTATTATATTTTAAAGAACCCAGTATTTTATATACATTGCTGAATGCATAATCCTTGTTAATAGGTGTTATTGACTCTGCTTTTCCTGTCTACTTTTGAGATTCAGGAGAAATAAGTCTAGTGCCCTGCCAGTGTATTACACAGTTGTAATAATAGATGGCACACTTTATTGATAGAAACTGAAAAGTAATTTGATGCATTGTAAACTGAGCTAATTTTGGAGGAAATGCCAGATCAAGGAGGTGAGGATGGATGTGCCATTGGCAGAAGTCTGTTGTAGTCAAGTGTGGTGTGCTTTACTGTCCTCAGTACCTAAGACTCTACGTAAGAGTATTTCAGGAAATCCACAATCATGGCACAAATCCACATGCACAGCAGAGGACCGCATCTCCCAATTTGTTTTCTGGCAATATGTTAACAATTTACATCCTGAATTCAGAATTCTGTCTTTTGGCTTTAGAGAGACCTGTAACCTGAGCTAGGATATTCTTTCAACAGCAAACCACAGGCCTGTAATCAGTATCTGTGTCATACAGTCTAATTAACTATTCTTTTAAGGGGGGAAGTAGAGGAGCATTTCCTAACATTGCTTGAGCTGAATTCTTTTCAGTTTGATCAGAGAATGTGATTTTTAACGAAAAACTAAAAAAAGAATGTTTTAAGGAATTTGAGGATGACTACTTGTTCTGATTTTATGTTTCCAAATAATACTCAACATAAAATGACTGGGTTGTGGGTGAAGCACAATTTAAATCTGCAGCAGTGTCAACGTTTTCTTTGATTTTCTTATTTGATTATAGCAGCCCCATCAGGGCTGAGCACCCATCACTGCTGTGACTCAACGTTCCCTGCAAAAATGACAATTGAGCTCAGAATATTGAATCCTTTCTTTTCTTCTATGCCAAAGAAAGACTAAACTTCAATGTAACAAAATGGGTGAGGATATAAACCAGTGAAAGTTACCAGTGAGCAAATTTACATATGCTTGCCTAAAAGAGGGCCTAGTAAGTTGTACTATATACGTGAAAATGCTACAAAAGACAACAGTATATAATTGTAAAGGTAATTTAATTAAATTACTTTATGGGTTGTATGGTATGTGTGTATAAATGATGCTTGCTAGTACCATTGTTCCTATGGTAACAATTGCTCCTAGCAACATGGAAAGATCTTAACAAGGTCTGTTTTAAGAATCAATTTTGGAGTATCATTGGAGAAAACTGTATATCGCTCTCTATACCTAATCACCCATCTTTTTTTTTTTAATGTAAAATTTTCTCAGAATAATAGACCCACAAGGTTATATGAAGACAATCTACGGTCTGAAGTTTTATTATTATGTCTGCTTCTCACTTGCCAAGGACTTGTGCTTGACCTCCTACTTTAAAACGCACTTGAGACATAGACCATGCCTATTTCAATTTTCTGTAAGCAAAAATTATATTCCTCCAAGCATTCTGCAGCAGACACAAATCCCATAAAGAAACTATTCTCTGGTACAGAACACTGGAGGACTCATACACAAGCATATTCAACAATAAGTGACAGAAGTTTAAAAAGAATTCTGGTTCTCCAGTGATTAAAAGCAATGACAGCCATTTTATTCTTAGCTCAAAAGACAAATGGAAGTTCTTATGAAATTGTGAATTGCCTAGAGTTTATTTCTCTTCATTTTACTAATATTTGAATTTGATTGATTAAATTTTGCTCCACCTGCAAGCATTTTGCCAAAGGGAAATATTCTATTCTGTCTATTTTAGTATGGGATGGTTTCTTGGCATGTGAGATTAATACACAGTCATATTGCTAAGCTCTCATGATTGGTGCACATGGAAGTTGATTTGTTTTTCTTTACATCTTTTTATGGTCACATTTTCAGTATACTTATCCAAACCAGCCCTCTATTTATTTCTATATTTTGTCTCTTCCAGAACACAAATATATTAAGCTCCATCCCCACGAAGGTGAAAAATGTAAGTTTTCAAGTTGTAGCAAAGTTGTAGCTTAACTTCTCAATAATTTATCAGCTGTAACTTTAGAGCATTAGTAGTGAAGGTGAGAGTCTTACCTGGCACCACAGGGATCCCTTGCTTTGGAATTCTGCACAGGTGTGCTGTAATATGAGTGAGCTGTGAGTCCCCAGGTATAACTCTGGTCTGCAATGTCTGTGCATTAATCATTCAGCAATGATCTGACATTTCCTGAGGAGCTTTCAAACTAGGCACAGGCACACAAGATTACCGCATGATGCTTGGAATCCATTTCTTCCCTGGCTCTTGGCAATTCTGTTCATGCCTTACACAACCAGCTACTCAAGCACATTCAAGGGCATTCCCCAAGAAACAATATGCTAATTCTGCATCTCAAATTGCTGCCAGTTAAACTGGGTTCTGATGCACTTCGGCAGCACCCTGAAGAAAGAAACCCAAGCCAATGACATACACTGTTTAACCTAATGAATTACGCATCTAAAGGAAATGTGTTCTTATGACCCCATGATGTTTCTTAGAAAATATGGGCTCCATAAGACATAAAAAAATTGTGGGAGCATTAGAAGCAACAATGAATATCATACACAAGGCTCAAATTAATTATGACAAGTGGAATATGTCGGAATATCTGTTTATATATATTTTAGTAGATATCATCTTATTTTTCATGTCTAAATAATCATTGCTAATCTATTTTATTTATTTATTTATTTATTTTTGAGACGGAGTCTCGCTCTGCCCCCCAGGCTGGAGTGCAGTGGCCGGGTCTCAGCTCACTGCAAGCTCCGCCTCCCGGGTTTACGCCATTCTCCTGCCTCAGCCTCCCGAGTAGCTGGGACTATAGGCGCCCACCCCCTCGCCCGGCTAGTTTTTTTTTTTTTTTTTGTATTTTTTAGTAGAGACAGGGTTTCACCGTGTTAGCCAGGATGGTCTCGATCTCCTGATCTCGTGATCCGCCCGTCTCGGCCTCCCAAAATGCTGGGATTACAGGCTTGAGCCACTGCGCCCGGCCATCATTGCTAATCTAGATATTTTAATTTTATCCCAATGATTCAATGACTCCTCTTTTCTTGTCAATGCTAGAACAACATTAGTTTTACTTTTTTGGACTATGAAATGCAAAATAATTTAATTATAATATATTTCTCATGGTTTTCAAATATATTAACCTATATAACCACAACAATATAAATGGAAGAAAACAAAATAAATAGCTTATTTTAGTTAAACCAACATGTCTAACGTTATATATATTATGTGCCTAAATAATAAACTTAAGAAATGGCAGAGAGGCAAATATGCATTATTTGTACATTTCCAAAGGAGTATAATTTTGAAGAAATAAGGAATCTATAGTGTCACAATATATTAAAATGTAAAATTCCTTAGGTTTAATTAGGAAAAAAATTAACAGAAAGACAATATTAATGTACTAATGTATAGAGTGAATTTAATTGGATAAAGCTGGTAGGGTGAAGGAGACAAGGATGAATAAACATCATATGGAAGGGTAAAATAAGTATTTGTTGCTGAATTAAAAACAATTCAGAACTTTGATATCTCAAAGAAAACATATCGCATACATGCTTGTTTCCACAGATAAAAATAGTTTTTGTTTTAACAAAACTCAAGATAGAAAGCAAGGGGGAAAACCTGGCCTCCATTTTTCATGAGCAACTCTTAGGAAGCTTACTCCCTTGGCACTGTATGGCTTTGACTGCCACTTCATTCCGATGTCGGCAAGCTGAGCTCAGGGTGGGGTAGTGACTAGAGGACTTATGCCAATCAACAATGTGGTTTTTCTGAGGGAAGCAAACAGTCACAGGGGTGCTGGCAACCTGTTAGCCTATAGGCTTCTCTTCCTAAGACAACCAGAACTTCAAATTGTGAAGGAATCAGGGCAACCAGGATGCAGTGTAACATTAAAGCAATGATTTCCAAACTTCAGCATGTATGAGGAACTTGTAAAACTAAAAATTCCTGGGCCCCATACCCAAAGACAAAGATTCAGTACCAGATGCTAATGCTAATCAGTGAGGTGCTGATAAGCATTCCAGATGATTCTGATGTATGCAATCTGTAGACCCTTGCATGGTAATGAAGCACACGGTCTTTGATAGTCAGTTAGGCCTGGATTAAAACACATTCATTTGATCTAAGACCTCAACAAATACTTAAGTTTGCACACAGTAAAGACAATATATTTCAGAGAAGTGACTATTATCTTAAGATTACACTATATATGGAAAACACTTAGGTAAAGGCATACTAAATCTCCATCAAGGAGTGTTCTGTTAGAAAAGAGTTTTTTATAGCCACAAGAATTCTAAAGGCAGATACACTTTAAAGGGAAATCTGGTTCTGCTTTATCTACCAGAAAAGGATGTCAGCTTCTTGTGTGCAGAAGAACCTGTAGAGTCTGAAGTTTGTAAATGCTTCTGTAATGGAAGCATGCAGATTTGTAGCCTAAATGCCACTGGAGTATTATATGGTTATTATATGCCTCCTATTTTAAGCAACTGTGGCATAGCAAGAACTTGGCTATACTTTCAATATTAGCATGGTCTTCTCAGATGAAGCAAGTTTCTGGCAGCTGTGTGCCCCTCTGGGAGCCCAGGGGCAAAGGGGAGGCCATATGCTGCCATCTTTTCCTGCTGTGGAGAGCTCCTGTTCCATTAATTTCAGCGTACTTGTTAAATAAATCTGGGACTTTCTATAGGTTTGTATGGTCTTTTCCATAACCCACCTAAAATGCTGAATACACGGCAGCACCAGCTGCAGATATATTTTGTGTACAATTTGGTAATGGAGGGCTAGAAACACCATCATTCCCTCATTCTGCTCAGTGGCCTGGTTATTCTGCTCCCTAGTTGTCCAGTGGTGACCATTCTTTCTCCTGGGGACAAATCAAAGAGAAAAGGGTGTCCTGTCTCAGGAGAGAACAAATCAAAACCATGTAACACCAAGCACTCCAACTTAATCTATGATTTGGTCTTAGTAGAAGCATATTTAAATATCTGGGAATAGGTATTATAGGAGGATGTAATCATTTTTATTTATCAAAAAGTACTATTAACTGACTCTACACCTACACATGATGAGGATTTAGATAACTAATAGGGTATTTTTTTCAAGGCCAATAGGAAGAAAAAATAACTACGGAATACTCCTTTATATTTATAAGCCTAAGAGGAACCAGAAGTTCATTTTGTGCCTCCTAAAACTATTATAGAAACATGGATATTTATTCAATGTCATCATCAAAATTCATTCTTGGATGAAGCTGATGCAGAGTGAGGGAACAAACAGTGCTCATCTACAGCCTTTCAACCATGGTGAGTTCAGAAGGAAGCTCCCTCATTGCTAGATCTTTGTGATCTTCTGTACTGTCTCATTCTTGCTTTCTCTCAGATACTTAGCTTGAGTTTCGCCTTCATTCCTATCTCCAAATCCAAGATTTAAAGCTTTCAACCTCAAACCGAGAATAAGGAATGAGGCTGTGAGCTGCCTTATGTAGGAGGCCTGGGACTAAGGACACAGACATCTTGGATGTTGTTTCTGTGTGTGGGCCAGAGTTATGGGACATGCGTAGGTAATGCTGGTGAAAGCAGAGCTGGGCTAAGCCACACTGGAGGCTAAGGTGAAGGAAATGCCAGTACTGTTGACCTTGCCTTTATTTAATATTTTGAGGTTTTGTTCATCAGGAAATTTTGAATAAATTCTGATTTTTGAAAATATTGCCTAAAATATTATTTGACCTTAATTATTGAGTTTTTTTCTTACCACATTAAATTTTGTGCATAAGGCAAGTGGCACACTTGCCTCACCCTGGCCCCACCATATATGAAAGCCTTGAGACATATAAAGTGTTTAACGAGGTGTGTACATAGGTAGGTCATGTAAATATACAAAAAGGGACAGAAGGGACAGGACTCTCAGTTTTTGAGAACCTACTACACGTACGCCAGGCATTGTTTATTTATACATATGCATGTGCACGCGCACACATACACACACACAAAGAATATGTATGTGTATTCATATTTAATCCTGTGAATTACATTTACATTTCATAGATGAAGTGAGGAAAGCTCAAAGCGGTAACTTACCCAAAGTTGCAGAGCTGAAGTCAGAGGGAGGAGGTGAATAGAAGTGAGAGAGAGTAATCTATTTATGAATTAAGGTAGTACTTTTTTATAAACCAGTAAACTACTACTAATAGCTATTACTGCATCTGGGAAATGCAGCAAAATATCATTCAAGGTTTTATTAAATAGCAATAATGTTCTTGCCTCTTTCATGGAGATTAAAAATATAAATTTGATGCCCTGAATGTAAGTTTCTAAAGGTATCTTTTAAAAATCATACATGATTTCATTGGTTTCAGTTGATTTCTTAAGTTTTAGTTTGAATTACTGCTTTTTTAGTGTTTTTTTCTGTGTATTTTAGTAATATTTCATGAACTATGATATGGGAGTTAAATATTTAAATGTCAGACAGCTTCAGAGGTAAAGTGTTTTTCTATCAGTCAGTACTTGAGAAAGCTGTATGGGTTAGAGGCAAGATCAGGGAAATCAATATTAATTATTTATGTTGCCCTTCTTGTCATGGTGAAATAAATATTGTTGAATGACGTGATGGTTAAGCAGATATGTGTTGGGGTTTAAGAAAGGACATGAATATCTATTATCATATTTTTATGCATGACTGCTTGCAGAAATGGAATAAATATTTGCTAACAAGATGACAGCAAAGAGATTTGTGCAGAGAAATAGGAAAGGAAGAAATGCCCATAGTCAATACAAAAGCAGGCTCATATACATGAATACCAGTGCTAGGAAAGGTCAGCAAGGCTAACAAAGAGTTAATATGATACCAATTACATAAAGAAATGCATTATAGAATTACAGCTAAATCAAATTCTATTCATCTAAAATTTAAAAATATGCAATAAAATGTTTATGAAGAACAAATCAAATATTAAATGAACTCAAGGTCTTATTTTATACTTATAGTTTAATTTTTAATATTTTCAAAGGTATCTTGGATGCACCAAGTTGATAGGATAAAAAATTAGTACTAGAAAGCAGGCAGTCTTGGTTTTAGAAAATCATTTGTCTCTTCTAATTTATGACTTGGGAGAGTTATTTAACTTATCTAAGCCCCATTGCTCTTGTATAATTGTGTATAATGACAGCTGCTTTATAGGACGGTTGTGGGTATTAATGAGATAACAGATATAAAGCTCCAAGTATAAAAAGTTCCGGCCGGGCGCAGTGGCACACGTGTGTAATCCCAGCACTTTGGCAGGCTGGGGTGGATGTATCACCTGAGGTCAGGAGTTCGAGACTAGCCTGACCAACATGGTGAAACCCCATCTTTACTAAAAATACAAAAGTTAGCTGGGCGTGGTGGTGCAGGGCTGTAATCCCAGCTACTCGGGAGGCTGAGACAGGAGAATTGCCTGAACCCGGGAGGCGGAGGTTGCAGTGAGCTGAGATCGCGCGATTGCACTCCAGGCTGGGCAATAAGAGTGAAATTCCGTCTCGAGGAGAAAAAAAAAAAAAGCTCCAAGTATAGTATTTGGAACATATCAATTTATTGAATAATAAATGTTAGATCTAACTGTTTCTATTATTGGTGCTTGTGGAAGCAAAGGAATAGTATTTTGGAACAAATATCTGACCTGTAGAATAACTACTCATACCTTGCAAACACGGAATAGTAAAACATTTTATAATTTTCTTGTTTCCTAAATAAGTAACACTTGCAGAACTAAACCTGGGAAGGAAATCAATTTTAATATGCAAGCAAGGCCATATTTAAAATTGATCATTGCCATTATAATTAATGAAAAACACAAGAAAATGTTTTTTTCTAAATGTAAAGGATTTACCATTTACATGAAATAACTTCATCAAACATATATATTTTTTCAGTTTAGCAAGAGCAATAAATTATTGACCAAGAAGAAACATTTAAGCAAAAAGTGCTTTAGGTAACACGTTAAAAGTGAAAATTATAGAGTTGCATTAGTCATTTTTATTAATAATTACAACATCATTATTACAGTTTTATATATTGTTAAAAGCTACAGAAAATAGTATAATAGTAATATGTAGTGCAAAAAATGGAGATTAGAAGTCTTTTTGTAATTGGAAACCATTTTACCCAGCACATTCCTATAGGAATCCTGAAGTTTATGACTGGTCAAGGTTGGCAAAATATGGTAGTAAAGAAGATGGCTTTGGGGTCATACATTGGGTTCCAATTCCAGCCTCACCCTTGTGAGCTAATGAGTCTTGAATGTTACTTAACATCTTCCTTCTTTTTTTTTTTCCTTCTTTATAAAAATGGGATAACTAAAATATCAACCTCATAATACTACTGTGAGATTTAACTAAGCTTATGCAGTTAGCAGGTGCCTGACTGTTAATAAGAGTTCAATAGATGGTAGCTGAAAGGGTGTCTATTCTACTAACTGGAATGGTAGATTTATTTTTAGAATAATTGAAATTAAGTAATTTTCTGTCTAAATGTTACATCTAAAAATCCACAATTTATTCTAAAATAGGCATCTTTTCCAATCTAAACTTCTAAGCTGAACTCAACCCAACTCCTTTAAGGCATTCAAGAAATTTTTAGGCAATGTTGTCCCAAGCTGCCCTTCTGGGAGTCAAAGAGCACTGAGATGACTTGGAGTGAAAGCTTGCCACTTTGATTTGCTTCCCCAAGTTCAAACAGCAAAAGTTTTTAATTAGCAGCTTATTTTAATCACTCCTGCAAGGATCTTATTTGTTCAGAAATTCAACCACACTTAAGGGCACCAGAATCTTTCAATCCTCCTACTTCTGTCAAGAAAAAAAGCATGCATTCACCATCATTGACCCCTGTTTCCTGTGGCCCTAAAAGTAAAGGCATGGAGTTGAAAAAGCTGATGTTCCAATGAGTGTCTTTTACTATCGAATGCAAGATGCTCCTGTAAACCATCTAGCTCTCTCATTCTTCCTCATCACAGAATAAATCTGGAGTAACTTACTTTATAAATATCCAAATAGGCTTCCCAAGTAGCTTGTAATTTTTTCATAGGCTTTTCCCTGCTTAAGTGCAAGGCTGTTTCATATTTATTCATCTTGTCAGGGACACCAATAATGAATAAATAATTTATGGACTATTGAAACTGAGTCTTTACAATAGAAACATGGTAATTAAATAACATTTTATAAATGCCTTCACTAGCATGATGTCAGAAGTCCTGGCTCACTTTCCCACCCTCCCCTTATTGAGATATAATTGACAAATAAAAGTGCATGCATTTAATGTGTACACCATGATATTTCAGTACATATATATAGTGAAATAATTACCACAATCAAGTTAGTTAACACATTATTACCATTTGTGTGCGTGTGTGTGTGTGTGTGGTGTGAGAATATTTAAGATCTACTTTCTTTGCAAATTTCAAAGATTTGCAAATCTTTGAACAATACAGTATAATGATCTATAATTACCATGCTATACATTGGATCCCCGGAACTTATTCATCTTATAATGGAAAGTTTGCACCCTTAGACCAACATCTCCTTATTTTCTCCATCTTCTGGCCCCTGGAGACCACCATTTTACTCTATTAGAGTGTCTTAAACTTCTCATAATGCCCAGCCCTGTTAGGCATGGAACTGATACCCATCGAGCCCTTGTTACTTATTTGTTAGTGTCTGAGGTAAGCTTAGAATAATTTTATACTTACAAAGAAATAAAATTTAGAAGTATGTAGACTTAAGGGATGAGAGAGACATAAATATTAATCAAGTAACATACTATAAAAACACTTGAATGCATACTAAAGGAGCATTCTAGTATATTCTAGTACTAGCAATGTCTTTGAAAGTTGAATTTCCTCCTTTTATGAAGCCATGATCAAATCTTGCTATGTACCAGTCAGAGTCTGATAAAGTACAAAATCTTCATCTTTAGCCTGACATTTTCATTCAGCTTCTGCTGAATACCCGGTCAATTCTTCCAGCATTCAGAAAAATGTTCCTCAGCATTTACCTTGTCATTTTGATGATGCTGTACATCCCACAATCAAACAGAAATTGTCAGGTCTCCTTTTCTTTTAAAGTAATTCAAATATACCTTTGTAAACCTGGATTCCTTACACTGATTGAGGAAAATGATTTATTAGTATTTTTTCCATGCTTCCATATTTCTCAGAAAAGGAATATGTAATTATCCAGTTTGCATATACACAACATAGTTTTAAAACTTTTACACTTAAAGTGAAGGTAGATTTGGGTTTGACATCCAGTAACATGAAAACCAGTGTATGAGATTTGATGCAATTTACTGAGTCACAGGGAAATCAGAATGTGGACTTTTTATTGGAAAGAGTGGCAGAAAATTGCCACATGACCGGCACTTCAAGATTCAAGAATAACAGATAATATCTGATACATGAAGCCTGCAATCTATGGACACAGATGACTGCCAAATCTATAATTCTATCTAGGCCTTTCTCCTCAATTCTGATCTGTTCATTGGGGAATTATAGCAGGAGTTCTGCTATCTCTTCAAACTCCTAACTTTCTGAAATTGTGTTCATAATTTTTCCTTTCAAAACTGGTTACTCTGTTCAACTTTCATATTTCTGTCAACAACATAATCATTTCCCAGTCACCAGGATGCAAGAGCAATGTTTAACTTTTTGTACTTGTACCTGCCATTAAGTTCTGTGGTTTTTCTTCCATATTGTCTTTTATACCTATCTCTTTTTCATTCTGGTTGGTTTCTCCCAAGTTTAAGTCTATCATCTCATCATTAAAGGTAGCAATGCCAAGCAAGAAATGTACATAAAAGCTGTTTAAATTTTTTTGATACATAGTATTTGTAAATATCTACAGGGTATAGGTGATATTTTGATACATGCATACAAGGTATAATTATCAAAACAGGGTATTTAGGATATCCATTACTTTAAGCATTTATCTTTTCTTTGCATTTTAGATCTTCTCTTGTTTGTTTGTTTGCGTTTTTGAGACAAGGTCTCACCCTGTCACCCAGGCTGGAGTGCAGTGGCACCATCTAGGCTTACTGCAGACTTGACCTCCTGAGCTTAAGTGATTCTCCCACCTTGGCCTCCCAAAGTGCAGGGATTACAGGTGTGAGCCACTGCACCTGACCCTCTTCTAGCAATTTTGAAATATACAACACACAATATACTGTTGTTAACTACGGTTACCTTAGTGTGCTATCGAACACAAGAACTTACTCCTTCTATCTAACTCATTAACTACCCTCTCTTCATCTCACACCAACCACCACATTCCATGCCTCTAGTAACTATCATTCTATTCTCTTCCTCCATGAGAGAAACTTTTTAGCTTCCACATGAGTGAGAATATGTGATATTTATCTTTCTGCTTCTGGTTTATTTCACTTGACAATGACCTTCAGCTCCATCAATGTTGCTGCAAATGACAGGATTTCATTATTTTTTATGGCTATATAGTATTTTATTGTGTCTATATAGCACATATTCTTTATTCATCCAATGATGAACACTTAGGTTGATTCTATATCTTGGCTATTGTGAATAGTACTGCAATAAATATGGGGATCCAGGTATCCCTGTGATATACTGATTCCCTTTCATTTCGATAGATACCCAGGAGTGAGATTGCTGGATCTCATGGTAGCTCTATTTTCAGGGATTTTTTTTTTTTTTTTTTTTTTTTGAGAAAACTCTGTACTGTTGACCATAGCGGCTATTCTTATTTACATTCCCACAAACAATGTATGAGAGTTCCACATCCTCCCCAGCACTTGTTATTTTTTGTCTTTTTGATAATAGACATCCTAACTGGGGTAAGATGATCTTATTGTGGCTTTTAGTTGCATTTGTCTGATGATTAGTGACGTTTAGCATTTTTTCATATACTTGGCCATTTGTATGTCTTCTCTCTCTTTTTTTTTTTTTTTTTTTTTTTTTTTTTTTGAGACGGAATCTTGCTCTGTCGCTCAGACTGGAGTGCAGTGGTGTGATCTTGGCTCACTGCAACCTCCGTTTCCCAGGTTCAAATGATTCTCCTGCCTCAGCCTCCTGAGTAGCTGGGACTACAGGCACGTGCCACCACACCAGACTAATTTTTGTATGTTTAGTATAGATGGGATTTCACCATGTTGGTCAGGCTTGCCTCGAATTTCTGACCTCATGATCCACCTACCTTGGCCTCCCAAAGTGCTGGGATTACAGCTGTGAGCTACCACGCTTGGCCTGTATGTCTTCTTTTAAGAAATGTTTATTCAGTCCTTTGCATACTTTTTAATGGGATTATTCTTTTTTTTTTTTTTTTTTTTTTTTTGCTTTTTAGTTGTAACAAAGTCTTTAATAACAATTTCTAATAGGAAGAAAACTCACTCTGGTTAACCACACTCCAAAGTATTGCAGCATTTAACCACAGAAACTCAAAAGAAACAAAATGTGATCCTCAACTCAAAAGGAATAAAAAACTTCAACTAAATTATCATAGCTCCATACATGTACAGCTAACTTCCTGTCTCCACTGTCTTGTCTTTACTTGAATTAACTACATTCTTTCATCATACTCATATTCTTATTACTGTTTCATATTTCTGATTTATAAAATAGACTGTTCAAGGTGATTTATTGTTTTAACTTTCCATAGAAAACAGTCAAAATAAATATATTATCAGTGTAGATTTGTTTTAGAGATTGAATTTTATGGCATTTGCATTTTTAATGTCAGTGAATATATAAATTGACTCATTGATGGTCTTCTATGTGTTAGCACTTGGCTTATAACACATCTGATTATACATGCTGTTTTATTAGCTTAAAAATTAATTAAATTGTATATGAAAATTAAAATGTAATCAAGCATTTCGGAAACCAAAAATTTTCTCTGAAGAAACCCTAGGATTGATCAGAACATAATTATGGAAGTCCCTAAAGTACATCATCTCTAAGGAGCTTCCCATATGTAATATTCTCTGATTTTTAAATTATCACAACACATGCACACACACACACACACACACACACACAAAACAAAACGCTTGTGGAAGGGATAAGGGACAGAGTTATGAAAAACACTGAAAAAAAGAATAACAACTTTTAAGAATTTAGAGTTAGACCTTATAGGGCCACCACCCTCTCTCAAAAACTTTATAGATTAAGGGAAATACCTAATGTAGATGATGGTTGGTGGGTGCAGCAAACCACCATGGCATGTGTATAGCTATGTAACAAACCTGCACGTTCTGCACATGTATCCCAGAACTTAAAGTATAATAAAACAACGGGCAAAGAAAACGAAAAGAAAACACATGTGCACACATTTGCATTTTAGCAGAAGTTCCTTTATTAAAAACAAAAGAAATTGAGTAGCAGAAAGAAATGAAATAATTTGCCCTGAGTAACTCAAAATGGTTGTAATGCAGTGGGATTACAATTTATTTCCAAATCCCTGTTCAATACCCTGTCTAACACTCAACTGGATTGAATATCACTATCATAATGTTTATTTGTTTTGCTTTTGCCCTCTAGATGTGTGTTAAGAACTATGAAGGGACTGAGGTTCTGACCTACTTGTAAGCTAACAAGTTAGCCTGCTATAAATTCATGGATGCTAGCAGAAGACATGAGACTCCTGGTTCAACGACAAAGGACCAAATTATTTATGACATGACAAGCAGCATGAGCTTTATATTTGTGCAAGTTCCCCCTTACACCCCAAGTCCCAAGTACTATGGGGGTAATTATGGCATGGCCCACGCAGATGATGTTCACATACTAGGTTTAAGTCAGAACTGAGAAATCCTAGTCTTAGAAAATCCAACTCTTATAAAAGATGCAAACAAATGAACCTGGTCTTTGCTCCAAATCTCTAATTTCCAAAGCTCTTTGCCATACAAAATTTCTTGAAAATATTATCTAGAATCAAAGCAAACAATTCCTGTGCTCTCAAGATCTCAAGATGTGTGGAAACAGACATTCCTGGAGAACTGTTTCTGGACAATGCAATGGTGAGACTCAGAGAGTTTAGAGATTGTGGACAATATAATGCATAGGATGGCAAATAATATTGAGGCAGTAGCTGTCATTCCTCGATTAACTGTGTGTTCCAGTTTCCTCATAGAAAAGCCTGGACAAAGCATGCTTTAGATCAATTAATATTTTTAAATTTGTTTTAGCACCTCCTCTCTCAAAAATGTCTCATATGAATACATATATAATCACTCGGTTACAGCTCACTGTGAAAAAACACTTTATTCCTGAAAAAATATTCTTTTCAGATGAGCATAAAAATTCTTCTTTGGTGGCTATAACTGTATACCCCAAATTCCTGCTGAAACTCAGCAAATTTTCCATGTTATTATGTATAATGAAAAAAGGTTTACTTGATTTTATAAAGGTTTCTGATAAAGATCTGCAAACTTTTAATCTAAAAATGTTACTTAATTTTTTTGTATATGTGTAATTCTCTCCATCTGGCCATTTGCAGAGGTCTTTACCATTTGCAAAATAATACATCTCTGTAAATGTTTATAATATACCCATATTTGAATCATCTTTGTTATAACTTTACATTCCATGCAAGCACTATGACTTAAATGGAATTTTATGCATTTATACTTAGATTTACTATATTAAAAGCCACCGCCTCTTCCCCAACCCTGATTTTCTGGTTCTGGTTTGATGATAAAAGGTGTTGGTAAGTCTCTTGATTTAAAATGCAAAATTTAACTCAGAGATTCTTAAACATTTTGAACTCTTAGCACAGTTTCAAGTACTAAATCTTTGCTGACACTCATACTTAATGGGGTTAAAATACTCAAATATGGTGAATGAGGCAGCAAATTTTGCAATGTAATCCCTCTTAGAGTACATCAATATTTCTACAAAGCTTTAGAAAATTGCATCCATGGTCAATACACTACTCAATTGATCTTCTTTCAACAGTGACTCTTCCTTTCAGTAGAACTTTTATCAGCTTGACTATGCTCTTTTATAGACCCATGAGGGAAAGTTTTATGGGTCTATTGAGCATTTGATCTTTCTTTGGCTTAGCATGCATCTATGCCTTTTATCTTCTGCTCATAGCAAACTGTGTTCTGTTTTCCATTGCATCTCATAGCCTTTCTGCTGAACATATCATCTGATCATCATCACCTTAATAGCATGTGTATTTAATATTAGCAAAAATGAATTTATACATTGCTAAAATAAAAGCATAATAAAACAAAAATTGCAAAGGTCTTATGAGTCAGGCCACACCAACTATTGCAGTCCTTTGGTTAACCACGCATTTCTAAAAATTTTCACCAAAGTACCCACAAAGCCAAAGGAGAGGAAAGGGATACCATCAGGAGGGTCTGGGGGACTGTAACCGAAGGCCATGCTCCTCTAACATAAAATGATACTGATCCTTTAAGGTTTTGTTCTATAAAATATAAATATATATTTTTTGTTTTGTCTTATATCTATACTTTTTGAAACACAAACACAAAATTCTAGTAAGAATGGCATATATAAATCATGTAGAAACCATAATGTGTGCAGGGAATTACCAGTAAGTCCAGCTTGGCTCAAAGACTAGGAAGTACTGACAGGAACAGAAGTTAGTAAGGTTAAGTATGATAATGGATTTTAAAAATTAATTTATTTTTTATTATACTTTAAGTTCTGGGATACATGTGCAGAAAGTGCAGGTTTGTTACACAGGTATACATGTGTCATGGTGGTTTGTTGCACCCATCAACTCAATAATGGGTTTTTATGTTCTATAAAGAAATTTGGATTTTATCAAATTTTGCAGGGGCATGTTGATGATTTTAAATAGGGTATCAACAAAATCAGAAGTTCTAGGAAAATGTGCCAGGTTTTCCTTGCACCTTGAGTGCACCATGCCTGAAAAGCATAGACTTTAAACATAAGTGTGTTCACCTGTAACTCAAAAGAGGAAGGGAGTTCCAAGGCTTGTTCTTTCTATGTGTCTGTCTATCTATCTATCTATCTATCTATCTATCTATCTATCTATCTATCTGTCATCTATCTATCTGTCTATCTTTTTTTGTTTGTTGTTTGAGACTGAATCTCGTTCTGTCACCCAGGCTGGAGTGCTGTGGCTCACTGCAGCCTCAACCTCCTGGCTCGAACAGGTGCTCCCACCTCAGCCTCCTGAGTAGCTGGGACTACAAGTGTGAGCCAGTACACCTGACTAATTTTTTCATTTTTAAGAGACACGGTCTCCTTATGTTGCCCAGGCTGGTCTTGAACTACTGGGCTCAAGAGATCCTCCCTGTCTTCGCCTCCCAAAGTTCTGGGATTGTAGGTGTGAGCCACTTTGCCTGGGCTTTCTATCTATCTAATCTGTCTATCTAACTATCCATCTATGCACCCATATATGTTTTTATCTCTGTGTCCATCCACCCATCTATATTATGACTGTTTCTGTTTTTCTGTCTACCTAATTCATTCATCATGCATTTATTTACCTATCGACCCATCTATCTATTTATGATCTTTTTTATTATCAGCACAGACATTCCATTTCCTAAACAGTTGAATTTAAACAACATTAAACAATATTAATCAACCTCTCCAACTTGATCCAACATTCATTCCTAAAGAAGGGCCCCTTCTATTGCTTGCAATAAAGAAAAAGTAACCACTGTTTTCTAGGACTCCTATGAGCTTTTTGTCCTCTGTGTGGCTGGTTAAAGACAGTTGGAAACAGAAACAGTCACACAAATGCAGAATTTTGGCAGCACGTGAAAACAACAGACATGTTGAACTGCTATGTGATAGTCATTTTCATGTTCACTATTCTGCTCAGTCCTTAAGACAACATTGTTCAGTGCTTACTCATATTCTCACATCAGTCCTCTGAGCTAGGTACTATCATTATTTCCATCTTACGACTGAGGAATCTGAGCTTTAGAAACATTAAGTAACTTTCCCACATTCAGATGGCTGTTACCACCTACACTGGCTTCAAAACTCTTGCTCTTAAATATGACTGAGCTCTAGAACCACGGTCTGTTTTGTAAGAACTGCCCATGTTTTTCACATCTTTTGCAACCAGTGCTATGTTAAGTCAAAGTCAGATTAAGTGTGGGCCAGTCAGGCATTTGCCAGAAAGCCAATGTGTGAGGGGCACTAAAATTTATTTTTGGAACGTTAGAAGATGGAGAAAATTGCATCTACTAGAGTTTGTTTATGCCTCTGGGAGGAACACTCTGATGAGCAACCTGCTTGAAGAGAGTGAAGCTCTAAAAAAAATTATGCTTAAGTAACTAATGCCACTTGCCTGCTTTCAGTGGAAGATCAGTCCAGATAATTCTTGAGGCTTCATTTTGTGGAATAAAATATGAAACTTTGGGGCCACATTTTAACAGTGTGAGACAATAGATTAAATGCTGAGAGATGCTGCCAGAGACTCCCAAGTGTCTCTTCCTGGTGGGCTATGGTCCTACATAGGAGTCTCTCACGAATGCCAATGACATAAAATTGGAAACAAGTATGATGTGCTAATTCTCAAGTTGAAAGCCAGAGTTTTACTGAATTCGGTATAAACACCATAGGGTTGACAAATAAGCACAGAATTCATGTTACTGGTAAACCCTTACCCTAATTACAATCTTGAGTCCAAGATATGGTAAGAGACTCCCTACTCTCTAGTACCCCTTAAACCTGCTCACTTACTAATCCAGGATATCCAGGACACTGTCTTATTCTGGGTCTGAAAATAATTCCCACTAACACCATTTCAAGGTGTCCAAATAGACACCTTAAATGAGGTTATTTGACACTGCATATATAAATCCTCCAAAGTGGTTATTTCACTGGAGTTATCTAAGGGACAATTCTAGCATATTATTAAACACTTTTGGCTGGGCATAGTGACTCACGCCTATAATCTCAGCACTTTGGGAGGCCGAGGGGGGTGGATCATGAGGTCGGGAGATCAGGACTATCCTAGCCAACATGGTGAAATCCCATCTCTACTAAAAATACAAAAATTAGCTAGGTGTGGTGGCACATGCCTGCAGTCCCAACTACTCTGGAGACTGAGGCAGGAGAATTGCTTGAACCTGGGAGGCGAAGGTTGCAGTGAACCAAGATCACGCCACTGCACTCCAGCCTGGCGACAGAGTGAGACTCCATTTCAAAACAAAAACAAAACAAAACAAAATAAAACAGAACAAAAATCACTTTTATTAATGGCCATATATATGGATTACATACTCAAGGTATCAGCTATGTATTTTAAATGTGCTGATATTAATTTTTATCAGTCTTTGATTTCTAATCAATTAGGACTTTGCTCTTCCAGAAGACAATAGTCTTTAATATTCACTTTTTAGTAATCACTGCATTATCATTGAAATAATTATTACTGAAGTTTTCTACCATGACATACAGTAGTGAAGCAAAGAAAATCCATGGTCTCATGGAGCTTACTTTCTAACGGACTGAGAATGACACTAAATAAACAGATAGATGTTACACTGCAAGAAGTGCTCTGAAGAAAATAAAGAAAAAACCAAATAAGGAAGGTAGTGATTGATGAGCCAGGGAACTTACTTCCTGTAGAGGTTAGAAAAGTCTTCTTTGATAAGGAGGCCTTTGTGCAAAGACATGAAGATATTTGGGGGCTACCTCTTCCAGGAAGGGTGAATATCATTTATTCAGGAATGTGATATGCCTATTAGCAAGCTGCATATTGATATTAGAGCAATCAAAGGATTAATTATAGTTTTTATATTTTAAATTTTGTGTAACTATGCTGAGAACTCTGAGCACTTTTCTTTTCCTTTCTTTCTTTTTTTTTTTAGACAGAAGCTTGTTTGGTTGCCCAGGCTGGGGTGCAGTGGTACAATCACAGCTCAATGCAGTCTCTACCTCCCAGGCTCAAGCGATCCTCCCACCTCAACCGCCTCCCATGTGGCTGGGATTATAGGCATGAACCACTCACTACACACAGCTATTTTTTTTTTTTTTTTTTTTTCTTTTGTAGAGACAGGGGAGTCACACCATGTTTCCCAGGCTGGTCTTGAACTCCTGGGTTAAAGTGATCCTCCTGCCTTGGCCTCTCAAATTGCTGGATTATAGGCGTGAGCTACTGTGCCCAGCCTCTGAACATTTTCCTTTCTTTACAATGTTTGCCAAAGAAGAATAAAGTTGTGAAGTATCAAGAAGAAAACAGAAAATAAAATAATTCGGTATGTTATTTTGCATTTGCACAGTTTTTCATGGGTTCTATCCATTCTTCTGAGGATTCTGTGATTTAACCTTCTGTGATAAAGCAATCTGCTGAGCCCTAAGACACCAACCAAAGAATGGATGGATTATTCGTCATGAGAAATAAAAAGATGCAAGGATGCATATGCTATTCTGTAGTCCTACCAAACAAAACAAAACAAAACCCACAAGGGCAGAGAATGGAAAAAAAAAATTGCCATTCCAATTTTTTCTCCATCTCTCAATTTCCCTCCTTTCTTTCCTGGCTTTCCTCCAGTCTTTTTTCCCCTTAGTTTTATTTGAAACAAATGAAGCTCTCCAATTATACTCAAATTACTCCATACTTAACTTTTAAAACCTTTATGGACTGGACATCTGACTAATAATGTTAAAAAAAGAGTAGAGATGTAATTGTCTAATTACCAAACATGAAATGACTTCATATATTGTTGTATTTGTACAATACATACAATTACCACATGGAGGAGTTTTATTTTCTACTCATTTCCTACCATTTTTCTCCCAAAGAATCGAAGAATGTATCATGTGATGATGATGATGATGATGATGATGATGATGATGATGATAATGGCAATGATGATGATGGTGATGATGATGATGATAATGGCGATGGTGATGATGATGATGATGACGACCATGGTAATGATGATGACAATGGCGATGGTAATGATGATGATGATGGTGAGAGTAATACCCTGTTATTTATTGGGCACCCTTTCTTCCAGGTTATCCATATATTATCTATATTCTACCTCACGACAAGCCAAAGAAGAGTCATAAGTCGTAATCTCAGAAGATTATGAGTTTGGTATCATAATCCCTTCTCAGATAGGATAATATGTGATATTCTGATTCTGAGAGGTTTGGTATTGTCTCCAAGATCACACAGCAAGAAAGTTGCAAAGGGTATATTCAAACACTAGGCATCTATGTTCTTCCAATTACATCGTGTTGGTCCTGGAGAATTTTTTCCTATGGCAGGCCACATAATTTTGAAAGACAACATACTTCTGGCTATGTTTAGGGCAGAATCAAAATATGTGAGTTAGAGGATAGCTTTTAGAGGATGAATGTTGATGAGCTATTTGCAAGACGTTTCTCTTTTTGACAATTTTAATGTGGCTTATTTCAGGAAAACCTCATGGGGTTGTGACAAACATTGAATATTTAGATGCAGGTTTTTGTCACAGTGCCTGGCACATACTATGTGCTTGATAAATGTTAGCCAAAAACACAACAAGATCAATAACAAAACAGAAGCAGGCTGGGAAATATATTTCTCCTATTGGCATTAAAGAGTCTTTAATTAGCTTCCTCTTCACTTAAGGGGAAAGAGTAAAGCTCTTCAAAACTTTTTTTTTCTTTTTTGCTAATTTACTGGTCAATGAAATAAAGAACTAATATTCGTTAATTTTTAAATAGCATTTCTGTTTATTCCATATTTATCAGGAATCACTAATTTGAGCTCATTCAGGTTTAACACCAGAAAATGGAAAACAGAACCTTTAGACACCTGCTGACAATTAAGGAAATGTAAAATGCTTCAATTTTATTTTAGCCAGAGGAAAAAAGTATAATAAGGTTCTATGCACAACAGTACTGCATTTATGCAGTAAATGTGTTTCTAAATTGTAAGTAAACAAACTGCTTTCAATATAAGAATGCAGTGCTGTGGTTAAGAGCATAGCCTTGAACAAGTTACTCAATCTCTATGAACCTCAGATTCCTCATCTTTAGAATGGAGATGATGTTAGTACCTAGAGGACCAAATGAAATAAACATCAGGTGTTTATTTTTAACATAGTTATGTATTTTGTTTCCTCGATGACTCGCTTACCTGATTTCTGAGATGATAGCTAAACACACACACACACACTGCATTTTAGAGATTTTAGAAATAACAGAGTGTTACTGAGTACTGGACCCATTGATAGGAATTGTAATGCTAAGGCAGCCAACTGAAAGCACATTTTTAGATAGACGGGCACTTAAGGCAGGTTCTGTCTAAAATTCACTAGCTTCTGTTTTGCTTAGTGTTAGAGCCTACTAGAAACTTGTGGATAAAATGGTAAATTAGTTTGAAGCTTTTAAAAGGTATTTTATTCTTTCCATCATAACTGAATTAAACATACAAGTTTCTGTGGGTGACTGTAGAACTTGTCTCCACAGAAAAGGTAAAATTCCCTCTTGTAGGCTCTCTTCTCATTATAATTCTTCATTTTCAGTGAAACTGTTTTTAAAAATGATGGATGTTAATGATCACTTTACTTAGGAGGTGTCATCATTTATATAAAAAAATAGAGCAAGTTGGATGAACAGTTAGAATTATAACTTGGAGGCTTAGGCAATATGGAGAAAATAAAAGCCATCTTTCTCCAAATAACTGAGAATTTATTATTTACTAAGAACTTGATGGAAACAAAGCCTTCCCTTAAATAGCATAATGCTCAAATATCTCTTGCTCAAACTTACCAGATTCAGTTTATGGGCAGTAAAATGAATGGAACTTACACAGAAAAATGTGTCTTACTCATCACATTTGGAATCTGAATTAGGTATATTACAGTTTAGTAATAGCTCAATTTATTGGAAATTTTTAATAACTATATTCATGTACATTTGAAATATGCATATCTTTATTGACTTATTTCAGAGGAATTTCATATTTTTCTACAGTCTTTTATTTCTATGAGTGATGATGAGTTTGAAGAAATGAGAGTGTACTCAAGATGTGCTAATGATTTATAATTTGAAGACTCTTATAAATCTTGTCAGGAAATATGATAAACATAAGACATCTACTTCAAAAAAGTGCTGAAAGCAATGACAAGAGCAGAATATTTTCATTAATCTGTGTGGTTAAATTCAGCTTTTCTTAGTTCCCCTTTACCATGGAAGCAGAGCTTTTCACTTCTTTGTGTATATCAGGCTATCTTGTATTAGGAACTTAATAAACACTAGTCGACTTGAATTACATCTTCTATGTTGTATATTATTCAATACATTGACAGGTTCTTGATATTTAAACAAATACAAGGCTTGAGTTCTCTATACAAGATCTACTGTTAGGACATTAAAGACAATACTTGGGTTCCAGAATTTTATTTTTTTAAAGCATTTAATAAGAATATTTCCTTTCGGCCGGGCGCGGTGGCTCAAGCCTGTAATCCCAGCACTTTGGGAGGCCGAGGCCCGAGACGGGTGGATAAGCAGAGAGAATCAGGAGAACAGAGAGCACATCACTGACATACCACGGCGAACCCCCGTCTCTAACTAAAAAATAAAAAAGAACTAGCGCGGGCGAGATAGAGCGAGATAGCACATGATAGATCCGAGACATAACTATGAGGAGGACTGAGAGCAGAGAGAATGGATACGGAGAGAGGAGGAGCTTGGCAGTGGAGCATGAGATCGGCCACTGGCACTCACAGCCTGAGAGAGACGACGGCGGGGGGAGAGAGGAGAAGCGAGACTAAAACGTCTCAAAAAAAAAAAAAAAAAAAAAAAAAAAAAAAAAAAAAAAATCCATCCACAATTGGTGGATGCAAAAAAAAAAAAAACAAAAAAAAAAAAAAAAAAAAAGATATTTCCTTTCTATTAGCACCTCTGGTGGCTCAGTACACAAGTGCAGCAGACTCATTGCTCGTTAGCTGTCTCTGGGTGACCTTATATCCACACTAAGAAATGGGCATGCGAGCAGGTTGTGGGGTGAGGGAGTGATTGTGGTTAGCAAGTCCTGAGTGGGGATAGTGTAAAATTGAATACTTTATTACAGACACTTTGCTTCTGGAATCAGTGAGAGGCTAGCAATGTTGAATAGCAGTCTGCCTTTCTTTCGAGATCTATTTCATGTCACTGAATGCTTTCCCTACATTTTATTTAAGATTATTCATAAGATGTTAGAGGAAACCCAACAGACAAAGAAAACTTTCACCCTCGATTAGCATATGAGGCTATCTACTCCTGCAGAACAAAACATATTCAGATGCCAAGTCCAGCAATGCCTGGGAAAGAGGTGGCTTGAAATGAGTCTCTTGGGAGTAAGACTCAATCCCTATATTCTGGGTGGTGAGCAGTGTGTAAGTGGGCAATGGGATGCTCGTGATTGGGAAATGGGTTTGCCAGAGGAGAAGGAAGACAGGAGGCAGGGGTTAGGAGTAATCTGAAGGAAGACAAACAGATTCCTAACCTGGATATATATATTCAGGTTACATATATGTATGTGATTGGTGGTAGATGTATGAACATATGCATATTTGTGCGTATATATGTATGTACAAATATGTGTATATATATGAACTTCCTTCAAGGTCAGGCACCTTGGGTTTCTAGGCTAACACTGGCTGTGCCATCATTAAAGTCACTGAACTGCTACATGCATTGGATTTTCAGCGGTAAAGCAGGGAATTTGGATCGGATGATGTCAACACTGCTTTGCAGCTGTAAGAATGAAACATTTAGGAACATCTTCTTAGAATTTAATCACATGAAACATCATATAACTTTTTGATAAGCATACATTTTTCATGTGGATTTCTTTGTTTGATCCTTATAGTTCACTCAGCTGCTCTACATGGGGGAACAACCGTGTTTTAGAGGATACTGTGCATAAGTTACATCATCCAAGTCCAGTTTTACTGAAAATGTGTTAGTTTTGATAATTTATATACTACAAGTGTGAAACATTGACTGCTAAATAGAAATTCAAGAAAGATAAAAATCCTTGAAGCTGCTTTAAGCAGCTCTCCGTCTCAAATTTTGCATTTTTATGTAGTTTTTTTAAATCTCAACTTTCATTTTAGATACAGTAGGTACAGGTGCAGATTTGCTACATGGGAATATTACACCTAGGTAGTGAACCTAGTGCCCCATAGGTAGTTTTTCAACCTATACCCCCCTTTCTCTCTCCCCTTTCTAGTAGTCTACAGTGTCTATTATTCCAATGTTTATGTCAATTTGTATTTTTAAAACTAATATATAAATTAATTTCTCTGTCCTCTTGAATTGATTGGGTTCTCATCACCACATACGAACATTATGACTTGGGTAAATATTTTTATTTCCTAAGCACAGGCGCATTTCTTTGTGTGGTCCTATTGCCCATAAGCAGCAGAATGGATAAGGAGCCAGGGAGCTGAAGTCCTTGCTTCTGGGAGGCCTTCGCATGCAAATGTTAAGCTTGATTGGCTCCTTCAGTCTCTTGGATCCTGTTGTTCCACAGCAGGTTTTTAGGAGGCAGCTGGGACCTTCACTACATCTGGCTATACTGGGGATTAAGAAAAGAGGAATGGAGATGATATTTTTCCCATCTGTGCCTTGGAGAATGCCTAATTAGCTTCCGTACTTACTCAAGGGGAGAATAACGCTATTTAAGTAATTTAGCTTAGAAAAAAAAAAAAAAAAAAAAAACTTATGAATTAATTCAGGAAGTAAAGGAATCTTCCAAAATGATTTGAAATGTTCCTCTTTGTTTCAGTAAGTCCTGGGTTTCTTGGGTTCATTTGCAAGAATATCTTTCTGCTCACTAAGTTCTAACATTAATGATGTCAAGTCAACTCTCTAGACATTTAGTTAACAACTTCCAAAATATAAGACCCTTACAAATTTTTGTAAAACTGGGTCAGAAAATGATTTCTGGTGATAGTGACATTTACTGAATCTTAAAGGGTGAGGAGGAGTCAGATAGAAAAAGTGAAAGGGTAGATAAGAAGGACCTTCTCAGCTGAAGAAAAGTTATGACTAAAGAAAAATCACCTTATGTTAGAAAATATACAAGGAGTTGTGTATCTGGAGAAAACAGTCAAGGGTCAAAAACTGAAGAGGGGTGAAGTTTTATAGAAGAAAGCGTGAACCAGATCAAGGAGGGCCTTGTTAGGAAGCTTGGCCTGTTTTCTCCAGGAAATGGAGAACCATTAATGGTTTTTAAAAAGCAAAATGGCATACGTGCATTGTTTACTACTGACTTCTCCAGCAGTAGTATGGAGGACAAAGTTCAGGAGGTTAAGATTGAAGGCAGGAGGACCTGTTAAAAGTTCAGGCAGGAGATGATGATAGACACAATAAGAAGTTAGTGACAGTGGAGACGACAGACACAGATTCTCTAGTTGCTTTTGTACATTTTGAGGAGGTAAAATTTGTAGGAATATATTAGGGGTAATGGAGAAGAAGAAAATGATCAGCCCTTTCCTACTTTGGCTGGATGGTACCAGTAACCACTGAAGAATACAGGAAACATAGAGACCAGGGAATTCAAAAGTGGGTATGTGAAGGATGAAGTGTCTAGGGACAAGGAAGAGATGTTTAGTAGGCAGTTAGATATCTGGATCTGAGGTTGAGAAGAAAGGTAACAGTGGAAAATAATGGATTTGAGAGTAATCAGAGTATATAAGTAGTAACTGAAACCAAGTAAAGAGATGAGATCACCCAGGTAAATTATGTATCATAGAAAATTAGAGTCCTCAGGATGGGGAGCCTGTGGAACACAGCATTTAAAGAGCTATCAGGGCACATTTGGTAAATTTCTTAATACCTCTAAAACTCAGATAATAATTACTTCATTTTGGCTTTGTGGAAACTAGAGGAGCTAACTCATGTACAATGTTTGACTAGATCAACATTGACATTCACTAAATGCTCCTTTTATTTCCTTTCTAATTTCTATACTAGTGCTCTTTGCTTTATTAAATGGTGGAGATGGCAAACTTGATTACTATCATTTTAAACAACAAGAGCAGAAAAGACAGTCTACCATTAGTTTTACACCAAGACTAGCACATGAAAATTGTATGTAGACTTGAACGAAATGACCTGTCTATCCAAACTACGTGAAAATTTGTCCTTAATGTTACACTTGAAAAATGTTTAACCTTATGATCATGCACAACCCAAACTTTGAAAAACATAGCCCAGTAGAGACTGCTGATTTCTTGAAACATCAGCTTTTATATTAAAATCATAGTTTTAGTGGAGTTCAATACATAACCAATAATTTATAACCACACATGTTAAATGCCAAAATGACTCATTCTAATATGCTATTCACAAGTACAAGGTAATGGGGTAAGTGTAGTTCAAGAAAAAAGGGTCTTGTCGAACAACAGGCTAGATCAGCTCTAAAAACATCAAATGATTTGATGGAATCAGCAAACAGAGAAAATAAGAGACAAGAGCAGGGAGGTCAAAAGGACCAGGGGGTTCCTTTCTCGGCTCTGTGCTGTAGATTTGCTAATCCACGTGTCTAGCTCAGTACAAATTTATTTGGTAAACATAGCTTTTTAAAATTGATGATAGCCATTTGTGGAAAATTTCTGAACATTTAGGTTCTAACCCTGGAACTCTGCAAATTATGAGTTTTAAGGTGTTACCCTAAGAGTTATATAATTTCATACAAAAGTATTTATGACACTGCATTTATGATACAATGTTTATGATATCTGGCTACCACCAACAATGCCATAAATATGACCTACCTCTTACATGTGTTAATGATTGGTTTGAAAATCTTCTCTATGCAACCTATTTATTTTATATATATATTATTCTATATATGTATATACATATATTTACATATATAGAATATACATATATACATATTACATATGTGTAGAATATATACATATGTAGAATATACATACATACATATATGTATATATAGAATATATGCATATACATATATATCTATATGTATATATAGAATATATACACATATCTGTATGTATATATAGAATATATATGTATATACATATATACACACACACATATATATGATGTAATACACACACACACACACACACACACACACACACACACCCTGTCCTGTGGTAGAGGCAAGTGAACTGTCTGTAGCTCTGCACCCCATGGGCAGAAGCTGGGGTCTATCAGGCCTGAAGCTGTGGCTGCCGCTAACAGGAGATTGATCACACCCACCCTCACACGTGGAAGCTTTTTCCTTGATTTGAGTTTACTCTTGAAGAGTGATGGTGTGGAACTGGTTGCTCCTTCTGAAATTGAAATAAATTGGCTGAGGGAATGTACAGAACAGCAGTTGGTGAATTTAACACGAAGCATTGTGGGCCCACACGGATAATGACTTCATTATATTAAAGCAGAGAAATGCAAAGTGAAAACCTGCTTAAAAATACTGTATTTCTCAATACATATTGAGGCACCAAACATGTAAAGAGACCTTTTACATTTTTATTGTAGTAAAACCGAGTGAAGAAGGAATTAAATTAGCCTTTAAATGATTTTATTGGGACCGCCATCTCTCACTAATCTGTCTTCGTATATTGCTGGTAGATTAATCTCTCCAGTAACAGGACTTTCAAGAAGGAACGCCTACGCTCAAGAATTTAACTGTAGTTCAGAACAGAAAGGCGTTAAAATTTTGTACCATGGCTTCCTCATTAATTTTATTACCCAACAATCTCTACATCAATGCTTCTCTATTTGCAGAGCTGCTCGTGGATTTTGGAGAAGCCCAGATAGAATCCTGCTTGCCATCTTCACTGGAGGGGGAAAGGAGCAACTTGCCTACTCAGACCATCAGAGGTGAAACTCAGGATTTGGTGCAGGCTTTGAGATTTGTAGCTGAATGGAAAATTCTCCTTGACCTCCCAGAGCTCACAATTTAGTAGAAAGTGATAGAATACAGCAAATAATTATCCTATAATAAAGTAAGTATAGCATACTACGAGAATTCAATATACGTAAGGGCTAAATGGATGTCTGCTTAGGGAAGAATATGGGAAAGACTGCTTTTGTAAATGGCAGAGGGCAAGCCTGGTAAAAGTGAATAAAGATTCACTTTGGACTTTGAAATCTTAAGTCTGAATCCTTAGTTCACCCATGTTGGGCATGTTATATTAATACTCTATGCTGTGAGTTCCTCAATATGAAGTAAGATACAAATAAGAGAGTGTTTTGCTTAATTAGAGATTTTGTGTGGATCCTAAGTCAACACCTCACCAACATGTGCAGGAAATACTTTGCCTTCTTAATTTGCACCTACCTTTTCCTACATTGAATACTGTGTACATCTCTGCCAGTGTAAAACCCCAAGCACTTCTCCTACTGAACACTAATACCAATCCTAAATATCTTTGTTAGGCTTTTTGAGCCACCATCCTCTGGCACTCCCAATAGACATAGTAGTACTAAGAACAACGAGAATATCAGCCATAGTAACTACAAACATGGGCTGAGGACCAGTTTTCTTGACCACCTATTATTCGATTTCCATTAATTATCTCAACTAATCCTACTCTAACCTATGAGGCAACCATCATGATTCGCATTTTAACGACAAGTCACCTGAAATTGAGAGACGATAAGACAAATGATGTTTCCAAGGTCATCCAGCTAGTTAGTGACAGAACCAGGTGTCAAACAAAGATCTAAGTTCAGAGGCTGTATGCTATCTTGTTCACATCATTAGAATCTACTGTTTGCCCATTATAGCTTTCAGGGTGTGGGGAAGTGAGATATTTTATGAGAACTTACTACATATTTGATTGACAGGCTAATGTCTGAAAAATCCTGTAGAAATAATCAAAGCAACCCTAAACCGTGGAAGGGCATGTCCTGGAATGGAGCCTGGATGGCATGCTGAGCGATAAAGGAACAGTTGACTGTGTTAAAATTTTACAAAGGATATCTGGCATTGCCCTGATTCCCAACAAAAATTAGTAATTATAATTTTAAAAATTTACTTAATATTCTACAATATCAGTGGTGAAAGCTATGCTTACTTTGTGGTTTCTGTGGGAAGAACAAGATGTTTTTGTGCAGAGGCAAAGTTACCCTCCTGCTCTTAAAACACTACTTTTGATATTTCATTTAATGGGGCTAAAATTTTCTAGGTAGTGCTGTCTTTTAGATGAAAATAAAAATATTGAGGCAAATAAATGAAAGGTTTTTCCTAAGTTCATAAGGGTAAAATTAGTTATTTACGTATTGCTCAGAGGCCATTCAATGTGTTGAATGGTAGGTGTGAATTTTGAAATTTAGCTGCCTATGAACATGAAGAAACATTTAAGAAATGTATCATATAGGAAAAATATTTATCACTATATAAGTGTGCTTGAACCCTCTAGCTAACAAGACTAATTGTTGAATCTTCTCTTTAGATAGTTTCCTGGAATTGCAACTCAGTCCTACCCAGAGGTAATAAAAATGGACTAGACATGTTTTTGAAACTTCTTTCTGAGTTATAATTTTATGATATTCTAATACATTTCAAGATGACTATGGGGAGTATGTTGTTCTACACAAGCTTTTTACTGCTACTGTGAATTTACAGTAATTGGAGATAATTTACTATTTTATGAGGCATAACAGAATAATTGCAGCATTTTCAACTTTAGAGAGAAAAGAGTGGGAGAGGTCTGGTCAAGATGATAAATGAGTACATTCTCCTGTGAATGTTTCCTTTTAAAAATGTAGAATAATTGCATATACTAACATATTCCAGTTTTCATTTTTTAGAACATTTTAATCTTCATTTTACTGGAATGTTGGCAGTTTGGTATTTTGAGATTACGTGAAAATGCTGAAATTTTCAATTGTAGAAACTCTTTAATTTTGCTTATGTATGGCTTACACATTGATTTCAATATCTGGTAGGTCTTCTCCTCAAAGACAAATTAATATTTTGACAAGAAGTAAACACATCAATATAGGCCTGGCCAGAAGTATTCTAACATATTTTGTATTTTGGGAATATACTTCAAAGAGCTGTGTTCTATCCCAATAAAGAAGTGTTCTGGCCTGAAGATATGGTTGCAATCAAGACGCAGAGTCTGCGTGAAGGAATTTCTCCAAGGTTGGATAAAACCCCAGAGGAAAAAGCACTGTAGGAGTTGTGATGTAGGTGGGTCACCCTTTGCAACTCTGGACTTAAGACATGGGAGTTAGGGGTAGGAGGAATTGAGCATCAGTCCCCTTACCTCTCAGTACCTGTAGCTACCTGATTAAAGAGCCAAAGGTCAAGCTTGTAAGAGGTGTGATGCCACCTCACTCTGCCTCCAGATTATCCTACATGTACCAGGGTTTGCTTAATGTTTCTAAGCTTTTCTGACAAGGGAAATACAACAGTAAAAATATTTTCCCTTTGGCTCTGTACTGCATGGACAGAATGAATTACTGCACTTATTTTTCCCCATAAATCTGCTCTCCCACACGAAGACCTTGTTTGAAACTCTTCCTTCCTTCTTTCTTACTCATCCTTCAGATTTTGGTTTGTTCACAGTACTACATTTATCCACCAAGGCAGTTCTCACAACACAAGGTATTTTCCGTCACAAAGATTTATCAGGCTCTTTCTTTGTCTTTTTCTTCTACTACCCTGCTTGTTTCGTGAAGGTGAGGACCACGAGGTCTGTTGATGAGTTCATTTCAAACATATGTCATGCTTCCTGTTGTGGAGTCAGAACATAGAAAGCCCTGATTGAATGAATGGATGGAGGCAGCAGAGATGGGGAGATAAGATAATCAGAGATAATTTTCTATTTTTGAGGCAGAATTAGATAGGACTATGAAAATCCTGTAAACACCTATGTTAAATTTGAACACCTATTGGGTTGAGGTGTTGGGTGAAGTTACAGGACATTGTAGTAGTTTTTTGGGGAACTGGGATTAGTGGTGAGCAGATCTTTTATTAAAACTTCACATTTCTCTGGTATGTAATGCTGCTTTCCTTGTTCTCTGGCAGTATTTCCTAAAGTCAGCATGGAATCTGAATATATGTACAAGGAAGATAAATCAATTACATGGTCAAATAAGTTTGGAAAGCACTGGGTTAAAGAAAGTTAAATAGGTTTTATTTTTAGGTAGCACATGTTAGACTTTAATATGCTACTATGCAGTATGTACCTCCAAAAGAAAAAGATATACAAATTTCCAAAATTCAATTGACAATAGAATTTTTTCTTTTCACAGAGTTTTTTTTTTTGGTCAACGAATACAATGTAGTTTCAAAGTCGTATCTCTCTAGTATAAGACAGTTATCATTAAAAAACTGCTTATTCAGTGCCAGTAAGTGCCAGACTCCATAGTCAGCATCAAGGCAAATATTTTTCTATTTTATTTGCTAAAAACATCAAGTTAAATCAATGAAACTGACCTTCTATGTTGTTTAGAGATGCCAGTTATCATGGTCATTATTAGCACATTATACTCAGTAATGACACCATTAAAATGGACACCATATATAAAATATTTTGGCTAACATATCACAAACACAAATATCCTAAAAATGGCTGCTTTTGAAAAGAGCAATAAAAAATAACTTGACTTTTATGTCAAATACATTTTGGAATTGATAGATATCTGGGCTTGTTCATTCAGTTGCAGTGACCCTAGGCAAGTTCATTATCTCTTTATACACTTCTGTTGGTGTTTGTGGATGAGTCTAAAGAAACTTTATTTGTCTAATTTATATACCTTTCCTTTGTCTGCACTCTGTCAGTTTAGATGTCACCTGTAATAACTATGAAAATTGCCATATGCCTTATGTTCTTCTTTTAAGTCTGAAATAGAAGTTCTCTACAAGTACCAAAGGGAATGTAGTTCTAAGAAATAACAAATCTAATTTAACCATACTGAGTTGCAATCTCTCACCCAAATAAACATTTTGTTTAGTATAAAAACTCATCATCAGGGACTCTCATAAAATCATTTTATCTATTTGAGGGAATAAACTAAAAGCATGTATTTATTTTAGATCACCTAAATATTTTCTGTGATACAATGGTATAATTAAGTGATGCTACTTTATCATTCTTATCTTTGAAAACTTGACTAGTGTCCCTGCTTTTAGCTTCTTACAGCATCCTGTATTCACTGGTAGGTCAATCTTTATAAACCCACCTCCAATAATGTCATTCCCCTGCTCAAAACTCTCGATGGCTCCACATTGCTTATCAAATTATGAATGAATTCCTTAGTCTGGCATTTAAGGTCCTAATATTTCACTTTTATATTCTAAGAAATATAACTTTTTTTTTTTTTTTAATACTCTTACTAAACTGGCTGTCTCCAAAACACACCCCACACATCTCCACAGTGTGGCTTTTACTTAATGTCTCATTATTACCTCAGAATGACTACCTTTATACTTGTCTTTTAAAAGTAAACCAGCTCTTCAAGTTTTGTCTCAGATTCTACCATATCCATGAGTCTGTTAGTATCTTTCGAGTCCACAATCCTCTCTTTTAAATTCCTCACATGCTAGCATATTGTATCAAGGCTGGCACATAGAATTAGTTACCTAATAAAATTTGTCCAAATAACTGTTGACTCTCTTATACCATCTCTTTCTTGCTTTGAATGGCAGTTCTTTGTGCTTTTTTTCCTGATCCTAACTAAACTTTAAGTTCTCTCAAGGGCAAAGATTGTATCTATTATTTACCACCACTGTGCTCTGCAATGAACAGTTAACTTGAAATGAAAAGTTAAAAAAAATTCTGTGGAATGTAACTACTTCAGTGTAGTAAAATTTTTTAGAACATGAAATTAGGTACATGAGAGGTAGGCCTTATAATTTACCAGAAGACCAATTTTTTGTCTGAGCTGTGAGAGAAACAACACTGTGCACAGAACTGAAAGGCTTGAGTTTGGGTCTCAGTGCTTTTTTTTTGCAGGATTTGTGAATCTAGACAAGTTTCTTAGCTTCTCTGTGTCTCAGGTTTCTTATTTAAATACTTACCATAGGGGCTTACCATGAAAATTAAATGAGGTATTATAAGAAAATGCATTGCAAACTGTGAGATGCTTTGAAATAGATCATATTTGTCTATTCAACAAATACTTCTTGAGTGTTGAGTCTGTGGCAGGCATTATGATAGTTTTAAAAATTGTTATAACTTATTATAATTTATTACGATTATTACAACTTATTATTACGCTAAGATGGATAAAAAACTCATTGTCCTTGCTTGCAAGGTTCTGATAGTTTAGAAGAGATCAACTTGCAGAACTTAGCCCTGAAGTGAGGGAGAGGATGTTCCAGGAAGAGAAAGAGTATTTGAAAGGCTACGTAAGGCATAAGAAAAACTGGTGGGAAATTCTATAGTTGGGAGGTGGTGTGTACATAGTATTAAAATGCTCCTTTTTAATTCTAATATATTCCTCTAGGAATTTTCCCTCCTTTATTCCAATGCCTCCAGCCTCAGCTTTATTACGAATACTGTCTAGATCACGCTGACACATACGGATTCTCTTTTCATTGTAGCTAATTATTTTTTACACTTTTAAGTGAGGGCAATTTATATTTAGAACATTCTTCATTTTTCACTGCTATACTTTATATAGTTAAGATTTTGAAAAATAAATGTTACCCACAGTGTAGATGAGGAATGAGGAACACTGCTTGTTAAGTTCGACCAGTGCCTGCATAATCCAACTTCATCACTTTTTTTGTAGCATGTCCTTGGGCAAGTCACTTAACTGTTTGAGTATAAAATAGCAATGATACTTAATTATAAAATTATTGTGAATATTAAAAGAAGTAATGCATATCATAACTGCATGTTGTACTTGGTAAGAGTTCAACAAATATTAACGTTTATTATTGATTTCCTAAGAACCGATCACAGGTACATCTTTCCGTGCATTTCGATTTATGCTTTATTTTCAAGTCTATGTGTGTTTAATTCACGTTATACTTCAATTAACTGATAAATTTTTAAAAAACGTATTGGTTCAATCAGACTGCTATATGAAGAATTAAAGTTTGTAAATTAAAAATCTGTCTTATTAACCAATGATCTAGGTAAGATACAAATTTCTGTTCAATAATTAGCTTTAGAATGAAAGTGAAAATATGCTGTTTGTAAATATAACAAAATGTAAAATGTTTTCTAGATTTTCATGTGTTTCTTACAATGTAAATGATCAGATTCTCCAACCACTAATAAGAAATAAGATCAAAACCCCATAAAGTCCTTATTTTAGAAGGAAAAAAGGATTTCTTATGTCCTGTTCATAAATTGCTAAGGAACTAAAAAAGCTGCCTCTTTTTTCAAATTGTTTTTTATTTTTTCCTGTGCCATATCCACAGAGAAAACGTAAGAAAAATATTGGTAGGTCAGCTCACTTTTTTTTTCCAATCAATTAAAATGTCCTACATCTCTAGCTATTCCTTGTGTTACGTAACTCTATGCTTATGGCAAGGGTCTTTCTTCAATCTTCTGTTCAGGAGAATTAAAGTAAGGTTTAACTCTTCTTGTGAAATGGAGTAGAAGTCAATAGGGACAATATGGAAAACACTGAAATTAGGATGAAATGTGATGTTATAAATGAGTTGTAATTCACCAAAATTTATTTAAGGGTCTAAAAAAATAATTGTTTGCAAAGTGGTATTATTGCAATCATATGAGACTACATTTTCAATCATATGAGAACTAATTTATTTTCTCTCATATCTCATCTGGGATTCTTTTGGCAGTAGCATATATTAAGTGGAAAACTTGCTGTACATACATTATTATTTGCTGCATCTAAAGTCTTACACAGGAAGACAGGTTTCTCTGGTTGGGATTTACTTTTTTTTTTTAGCCAGAGTCTCGCTCTGTCGCCAGGCTGGAGTGCAGGGTGCGTCTGCGTCCTGCAAGCTTTGCCTCCCGGGTTCCGCCATTCTCCTGCTCAGCTTCCCATGTACTGGGGTCCACCAGGCGCCCGCCATCATGCCAGCTAATTTTTTTTTTTTTTTTGTATTTTGAGAGACGTGATTTCACCGTGTTAGCCAGGATGGTCTCGATCTCCTGACCTCGTGATCACGCCGTCTCAGCTCCCAAAGTGCTCGGGATTACAGCGTGAGCCACCCGCCCTGGCCAGGATTTACTTTTTAAAGAGGTCACTAATAGGTTAGTTTGCAATAAAACACTGACTAGCAACACGGGTAGAAAAGCTTTCCAGATATTGGACTCATAAGGAAACATAATTTCTCCTATGATATCGCAATTTTAAAGTTTCCGGCAAGATAAGTGGAAAAGAAAGATACTTTAAAGAGGTAAACTATGTAAATACTTAATCTCTTATTATGCTTTGATTTATAAGAACTTGCTATTCAGGGTGCATTCACGAATATAGTACATCATTTGGGTTTCCACATATTGCCAAGTAATTATTATTTCCATTTTACAGCAGTTGAACCTTTTGGCTCAAGTAAAATTCCCAATGGCCTCTCAGGGAAGATAGCAAATAAATAAGTGATCTAGCTGGGTGAGGTGTTGGCTTCCTCCCGAAGGTCCAACATTCCGGACATTTATGTAATTCTCTGATCCTCAATACTTACCTATAAAATGGTGAAAGCACTAATATCCATCACATAGGGTTTGATGATTAACTGGTGCTTAATGCCTCTGAAGAGCTTAACATGGTATCTCAGCATATGAATAATATTCAATATTTTACTATTACTGAGACAAGGTGGTGAGGGTCCCTGGCAGAGCCTCCAACTGGCCCTGAAACATTGGGAGTGGGTGCCCACTGGGTTGGAGCCATAAAAGTTTGTGCTGTTTTGGCAGCAGGGAGGGGCTGGCCTCCTCTTCCTGGGTAGAACCTGGGGAATTCAATCTGCCAGGCGGGAAGTACTCTAGCAGGGCCTCTGGCCTTGCAGAGAGTCCCTGTTTCCCTCTTTCTTTCACCCAGTAAACCCTGCCCTCCTCACACCTTCAAATTGGTCTGCACCTAATTTCTTGGTGGCTGCTGTGATAAGGACAAACCCCGTCTTTAAGCTGAACAAGGAAAAGTTCTGCAACATTGCTAATGTTATGATAGTTATTAATTATATATCCACCTACTATCCTTATGAGAAGACATTGTGTTTTCCATTTTCATTTGACTGAAAGTTAGGCATGAACTTACTGGGGAAGAATTTGAGACCATAACCATGTCCATACTCATAAATAAATTAAGAAAGCAGTGGTATTTAAGGAGTACTATATTAAAAGTTATAGCTTGCTGGCATTTACATAAAACATGACTTTCTTGAATGTGAAATACTTTTTTTTTCCTTAATATAGAATTAATGTGTATATTTAGAATTTTTAAATACAAAATGTAATGAGAAGGAAAAAAAATGCATTATGATTCAGTCAATCGGAGATTTTCCATTTCCTCTTTTACATTCCTATCCAAAGAGCATGGGAGGGTCTCTCTCACTGTATTCTTTCAGTCTTGCATTTAAATACAAATTACAAAGATAAAAAACGACATCTCTATTTTAAATATTTTGTCATATTGAATTTTAATTTCTATTTCAGTGGCAAATACCTGATATTATTTATAAAATTTCTATTGAATATTTTTAATACTATAAGTGATACATATGTTTTATGTATTAGATATTAAACATTTGTTATATTGGTTGTAAATATTTCCTAGATCTTCAAGCTTTTTATTGCTTTAACAACTTTTAAAAAAATACAGTAAGAAGAAAGTAAAAATCACTCCCCCTAAAGAAACATAGAAAAAAAAGAAATAGCCTCACCCTGCCATGAAACCCTTTTAATTCCCACCCCAAGAGATTATATTGTTATCAATTAGGTGCATATCTTCATCTTTGCTCTTTTAAAAAATCATTCATTCTTTTTTCTTGTGTAAAAAAAGTAATGTCATTTAATTGTAGCTGTCCTTCTACTTTTATTGTTCCAAATGTACTTTATAATTATGTTAAGTTCTTAACAATATTCTAGTAATTTGCTGAAGATTGCATTAAATCTCTAAATTTAGAATTCATATTTTTACAATATTTGTTTCCATCCAGTAGCCCATCTAATACATCTCTCTGTTTATTTCGTGTTTTGTTTTTTAAATGAAGCTTTATAGTTTTCTTGGTAAAGTTCTCACAGATTTGTTAGGATTGTTTCCGGATACGTTTTAGCTTTTTTCTTAATTGATGATAAATCATTTCCATCTTGTAAGCAGTCATCAGTGATACATCAAGTTGCTGGTTTTTAGGCTATTTACGTTGTATCTAAATTCTTGTAGCTAAAGTCTTTAAGACTGTCTGACAGTTTTCAAATAACTCTCTGGGGTATTCTATGCATATAAGCATGAGCTCTGCAAAGAATAACTTTTTCTATTCCAAAATAATGGAGAGAATAAGTATGCCATATTTTGGTTTTAATGGTAATACTTTTAATGTGAACATTAAATTTTATCAAATTATTGACAACATTTTTTAAACTTCTGGAACAAACCTATCTTACCTCATCAATACATTAATGTATTATTGGAAATACCTTGTTGGTATATATTTTATACTTTTGTATTCATTTATGTTAATATCTGCACCATTGTACTATATTTTTTCATACTGTTGATCAAATTTTGTAATCATCAGGAACAATAATAACCATTTCACTTTCTCTATGTTATGCGAACACTATAACAAGCTATTACTTGAATTTAAAAGTAACATTAGTAAACTCTCTGGCCCTAAAGTTCTTGGATAAAAAATAAAATTTAATCCTGGTTTATTGAACTCTTTATGTTTTATATGTCTTGAGTTAATTTTGATCATTTCTAGTTTTTGAGATGTTTATTTCACTGATATTTTCAAGTTTATTAATATATACTTGGTCATAGGATTTCAATATCATATATAAGTTTTACTATTTCTTAATCCCATTTCTAATTTCATTTATATAAATAAAGATGCTCATTTGAAGAAAGACTTTTCTTCTATGAACCTGAATTCTGGTCTATACAATGCAAAGTGAGACATATGTTGAATAACAAATAAAATAGAACAATGTATACAATTTTTATTTATATTTGCTGATTTTGTTTATACTTTGTTCCTACTATGATTAAAGGTAAAGTAGAGAAAAAACTCGCAGATAAAAAAGACTTTGTGATAACCCCTCACTTAAGATGCATTTCTAAATGCCACCATAGGACTAGAGTCATTTAAAGAAGAAACAATTTCATCACCTTTTGCTATTATGTCAAAGAAAATTTTTTTTCATAATAGTAAGAACTACTTTCTAGGAAGCTATTATGGGTTTGAATATTTCACAGTTTCCTTGGGAAGTTATTCTAGGCTTTAAAAATGGAACATTAAAAAAAAGTTCCCTATGAGAGTAAGTAAATTAGATATATACAGGAAAAATACACAGAGTTCAGGAATTTTTACATCATTTTCATTATGAGCAAAAAAAAAAAAAAAAAAAAAAAAAAGATTTTAAAAAAATTTTTAAAAAGTTTTTTTCTT
>NW_016805433.1:201522-204110 GCF_001698545.2 Rhinopithecus bieti
ATGAAAAAAATATCTTTTAGGACTTTGCTTATTCTGGAATTTTACTAGTTCACTATTTTCATTCCTCTTTCATTTTGATTTATTTTAAGTTGTCTATGCAAAGCCCAAAGATAAGGAAAATTTATTTTAAAAGTGGTAATGTCTAATTAAAGGATTAGGGATAATTTTTATATTATTTTCTTATTTGAATATCCATATCTTCATTTTTTTGAATGAGCACACATTTTAAATGTAATCAGTAATAAAGAAAATGCCATGATAAATAAAACTTATCTGTGTTTAGGGAAAGCCACAGTCAATACTGCTTAAAGGCATTAGCTTGGGAATCATTGCTAATAGTGAAATCCAATTTGAATACTTACTCAACCTGGGGTAAATGACTCTTGTACCTCAGTTTCTGTATTTGTAAAATGGTAATAATAATAATATTTACCTTATAGTGTTATGAGGATGAAATGCTACAATGAATGTAAAGCATTTAAGAAAATACCTGACAAACGCTCATATTCAAAGTATTTCTCAGTGGAGAAAAAGGTTGAGTCCATTTTATGAAAATCTATTACCTACAATCAGGATATTATCTCAGAGAACAGATGACCACCTACTTAACTATTTGTTGATTCAGAAATGGTTCATCCTTACTATTGCAAGCCTCAATCTCATTTTATCTATACCACAAATATCAATGACAGCCAATAAGGTATTTTGAATATCTTTATACAATATACAAACAGTTGCACACGCAGTATTTGTACCAGGCACTGTGCTAAGTGCTGTGACACTGGAGATACAGTGGTAACAAGACAGTTGAGATGTGTGTTCTCCTGGAGCTCACATTCCACTATAGAAAGAAAGAAAACACACCAGTGAACCATACAGCATTTTAGTTATTGAAATGCTAAGGAGGAAACACAGAGAGAAGACTATAGAGTAGAGTGGTTGCATCTTAGAAGCAGCACTGTTTTGGATGGGGCCCTTAGGAATGACCTTGCTGAAAAGGAACACAGAAGTCTAGGGGAAGCTTTCTATGGGTGGAAGTATTGAGTGTCATGTCTTTGCCAATGCTAAAAAGTTGGTATGTACCAGAAACAGCAAGAAACCTGTGCAGCTGTAGGAAGGACAGAGAGAGAGAGACAAAGAGAGAAGGAAAGAGAGAGGGGACATATGTGTAGGTATATTTCTATGCACAGAGATCAATATTATAAAGCATCCTTTGCAGAATGTGGATTTTATTTATAATGTGAATGATAGCCACAGGAGGAGTTCAATAAGCAGGGATATATTATGATCAAAGACCAATTACGAGGTGATAAATGCAAGATTTCTAAAAAAAGATGTCTTTTAAAGCATCTTTAGGAGTGCAACCCTTTGAATAGGAAATTTTAAGATTTTGAGAATGTGATCTGTCTTGAACAGAATAACAATGAAAAAAATACTATTTAACATCTTTTATTTTATTAATTTATTTTAATTTTGCTTATTATTTGAGGAAGTGTTTCACTCTGTCACCTAGGCTGGAATGCAGTGGCGTGATCATAGCTCATTGCAGCCTCAACCTGTCAGGCTCAAGTGATCCTGTGGCCTCAGTCCTCGAGTAGCTGGGACTACAGGCATGCACCACCATGCCTGGCTAACTTTTTTACTTTTTGTAGAGATGGGGTTTTGCCATGTTGCCCAGGCTGTTCTCAAGTGGTCTACATACCTCAAATTTGCAAAGTGCTAGGATTACATGTATAAGCCACCACACCAAGGTTATTTATTTATTGAGGAAATTTATATATAACACAAACTTGACTATTTTAACCACTTTAAGTGGACAGTTCTGTGCCATTAACTACATTTACACTGTACAAACAACACCGCTCTCCATCTTCAGAACTTTTCACCTTCCCTAAAACTCTGTATGTTGTAAACTCTGACTCTCCATTTCTCCCCTTCCTTCAGCACTCTACTGTCTGTCTCTATGAATTGGACAACTCTAGTCACCTCATATAAGTGAAATCATATAATATTTCTTTTTGCCTGAATTATTTCACTTAGCATAATGTCTCCAAGGTTCATCCATTTTGCAGCATGTGTCAGAATTTCCTTCTTTTTTAAGTCTGAAAAATATTCCATTGTACAGTTATACCACATTTTGTTTATTCACTTATCTACTGATGGAATCAACACGAGTTGCTTCCACCTTTGGTGCTTGTGAATAGTGCAATGAATTATTTGACTTGTGAATAATGCTTGTGAATAGTGCTACTATGAACACGAGTGTGCAAATATCTGTTCTTACCTTTCATTTTAAGGTACAGTTTTTCTGGATTCTAACAAAATGAATTCTGATCAGAATAATAAAACAAATGTAAAATAAAATGTGTTGATAAATAATCTTATTTATTTCATTATGTACATAATATTGGAGAACAAAATAAGATTGGAATGTTTTCCACTGCAGTGATGTAGAAATAACATACTTATTTTAATGCCACAATGTGTTTTGCATGTTTTCTTCATAAAGCACATAAACATAATATAAAATATAGAATTTACATATAAGGATTAAACCATTCTTCAAAGTTTTAAACTTTGAAGTTATG
>NW_016805433.1:204300-231821 GCF_001698545.2 Rhinopithecus bieti
TGTGTTGATAAATAATCTTATTTATTTCATTATGTACATAATATTGGAGAACAAAATAAGATTGGAATGTTTTCCACTGCAGTGATGTAGAAATAACATACTTATTTTAATGCCACAATGTGTTTTGCATGTTTTTCTTCATAAAGCACATAAACATAATATAAAAATATAGAATTTACATATAAGGATAAAACCATTCTTCAAAGTTTTTAAAAAACAGTTATATATTTATGTAGTTCTAAAGGTAGCTAAGTAACAAGTATAATTAAAAATCTAAATCAATTTATATATTTATGAAACAGGTCAACTAAGACATACGTAATCAGCCTGTAAAATGACTCATTTATTGTTTCCTGATTATAAGAGCAATCCATGATCATTCATTCTCTTATTACAGGGAATTTGGAAAATAGAGCAAACATAGTAAATTACTGCAACCCCATCATCAGATAATAAGTAGTTTGGTTTATACCTTTTTAGTCTTTTTTTCTATGTGTATTTTCACTGCAAGACAGTTGTGTCTATATTGTTTTGTAAGATCTTTTCTCTCCTCCTCCTCCTTTCTATTTTCTCCTTCCTCTCCTCCCTCCTCCTTACCTTCGTTCCTCTTGTTTTCAACTAATAATGTGTTAAAAGCATTTTCCTATTATTATGACTTCTTAGCAGACCAGTTTTCAATGAAAAAGTATGACCTGGTGATTAAGAAGAGGTTTGGAAGCTAGATTGCATGAGTCGAAAGTTGGCTCTGCCACTTGCTAGGTGTGTGACCTCAGGCAATTTATTCAAATTAGTTACCTCTTTTCCTCATCATAAAATGGGGGATAAACATAATACTTTGTACAGTTGCTGTGAGTCCTCAACAAAACAATAATAATGAACTACTCCTTAAAATAATACTTCCAAAGAAGCACTCCAAATGTTTGATATTATTTAACATAAATCTATTTTTGAATATGCTTATATATAGCATATGAATAATATATTACTTTATTACCTTAAAGTTCAAAGAACATGTACAATCATTTAATCAAGTGTTAAATAATTTGACAAATCTTCGAAAATTTCTATGGCAAAATATAATTACTGTGATTTTAAAGCTTTAGCATGCCTACAATTACCTGAAATGTTGAATGGAAATGCTTCCCCTGGGATTCTAATGTAGAGAATCCGGATTAGGAGTCCAGAGTATTAGTGCTGTGCTTTGAAAAATGTGAACTAGATTAATCTCCAATTGAATCCAGTAAGCCAGTCACTGTCATAATTAGGAATTAGTGTCTATGCTATTTTTATAAAATCACACAGGACATGACTGACAATTTATTTCAAAGTATACCAGTGTTTGTTTTAACACAGACACAGAAGTTAAAAAAAAAAATTTATTCTTTTAAAGATATTTATCAACACATTTCTTCACATTATTAGAAATGACAAGCTATATAAGGATTAAAAATCCTACTTTGTATTTACAGATAGACTACTTTTACCATCTGAGAAGTTGTGATTCCTCCAATATTTCTGATTTTTGAGTAATTGTTCACTGTTCTACCTCAAGAGTACATTTCTATCAAACCAGATGCCTTAGAACTATATGGTTTTAAATTATTAATTTTTATTTCTTTCTAAAGGATAACATTAACCAGGCATATGTTTATTCCAAATTGCATTGTTTTAAAATTCTCAGTGGCAATGAATAAATAATGCTTAGACAAAAGAATATTATTGTGCTAAAGCTTCTCTTTTATGTGGAAAATGGATTTTTTGAATTAATACATTTCTCAATTGGTAGGGAGTATTTAGTGACATCAAGGAATTAACAATTTTCTCAGGATCAGGACTGTGAGCCAAGTGGCAAAATTCACCTTCTGGCTGCATTGCCTTTATTTGGTTAAAGTTTATATAGGTTTGTCATTGCCAAGATTGGACAGAGTTACTAAGGATAGCACTAAAGTAACCTATTTATCTTTTCTTTTATTTCCTCCTTTCCTGTGCTCACAATGTAGAAAATTACCATTGGCCGCATTTTTTGGAGTTACTTCCTAATTTGCCCTTGAGTGGCAGCAGTAAAGCTCTAAAGGATAAAAAGTCGATACTCATACATTGGACCAGTTGAAATTGCTCCGCTACCAATCTGTGTAGTGTGCTCTTCACAGGTTCTGAAATAGCATGTGGAAAGGCAAAAATTTTGAGATCATGTTATGCTTAGATCAGATATTTCTTAGGAGCTGCGTATTCACAAAGAGATTCAGTTCCTCAAAGGTTCTGATACGAGCTTCTGCTAACAAGTGGTTTTCTCCTGTTGTACCATAGCAGGGTACAACATGTTTATGATTGGACTTCGGCCAAGAGCCCAAGGATGGAAACATTGTAGTAAGTCACCACTAACCAGAACACTAAATGGTTTTTTCTTAGTGAATAACTGGACACTGTACAGTAACTGTTTAGAGAACTACTTTAATATATTTAATTGAAACCACATCTTTATAACCTGAAATTCTAGTATACCCTTTGAGATGGGGTAGCATAAATAATATTAACTGATATAGACAAGTTTAGATCTAGCCAATATAGTTTCTTTTGCTGGGTGTTTCATACTTATTGGGTTTTTGTTGCTAATACTTTGAGATTTCTTCATTTCTAGTTTTATTACTGACATACACAAATTTTGCTATTAGATGATGAATTCTGGAATAAAGAGGTTCAAGGTAACTTAGAATTATTAGGGACCACTTTGTACCCAGTTCATTTGGAGTTGACAGTGTTGTGGAAGAAGTGATGACTTTAGTATCAGAAAGACTTACATTGGGCAAGTTGTTGAATCTTTTGCAGAGGGAGATTCATGTATAAAACTGGATGTTAACATCTCATTCATATAAATATTGGAAAATAAAATGAAATAAAGAACGTGACACTTCTATGGTGTTTGAAGAGCAGAGAAACTCATTAAATGGTGGCTGAGATAAAACATAAGCCCAGAGAGACTGGGAGAAAACAAAATAGAAAACATTTCAGGAAAACAAAACAAGTTTTTAAAAGACCATGCAATGTCTGATAGATTTCAGGTAAATGTGTGTGTATGAGTAATATGCATGCTCACATGCACACACCTGAAAATGGACTCTTGTTTCACACTAAGAAGGCGAAAAAAGTAAGCTTTTCCCTAGTTAGGAACTAGCAATGTAGCTTTGGGAGTCCTGCCTTTCCATCTCTAAGCAGGATACTTGAAAGTTTAAATTTTCTATCATTATCAAATATAAATTTACAGTTGTTATAGTTTTACTACTATTCCTTGGAGGAGAAGACAAATAGGTCATTTTCCAGAGGTTAATAGTACTGGTTTTTTTCTTGAATAAAGCTGGGTAAGGCCTCATTTGACAAAATCTTAGCTTTATTTTGTGAGTGTGTTGGTTTTTCTAGAGGGACTTTCAAAGATCACATAGCATTTTATGGTGATACTGGCTGCTGTAGGGAGTCATAAGAAAAGGGAAACATTTGTTTCTATAGCCCCTCCAAAAACTGCTTTCTAAGACCTCTGAGGTTTAATCTCTTGTGGATAGATGATATCAATGACCTCTGGCTAACGGGTCATTGTGGCAGTCTTATGCATCTTAGAGGATGATAATATATCATTTTAGTTTTTTAAAACCAAGGAATATATGCTTATCTACTGGATGTATGGCTCATAGCCCTCAGACTAGTTAAGAGGGACCAGCCCTATTCAGGGTCTCTTGGACTTTGACTACTGCAGTAAGGGAATACACCTGTATTCTTTGGACAATCTCAAATGTTGTTTTTGCTTCATCTGTCCCTTTTCACTCTACCTCTTCTACTTTTAGTAATTACATCCACATCTGTGGCTTCAACCTTCCTGCTTTTGTAAAGATTCCCAAGTATGTAACTAGCTCAAATCAAAGCCCCCTGACATGCAACACTTCCAAAATCTGTATATTATCTTCTCTGCCCTGATTCAACCTCAGTCAATGTCTCTTCTGTACTTGATTGTGGCTGATGGCATCTAGGAATTATCATTTACTTCCTTTCCTTGCTATTCTGCCCTTCTTTACTTGTCATCAACTGATGTGGATTCTGATTCCTAAAAATCACTTGAATCTTTCCCAGCCTCGTAATCTCTTTGATTCTGCCTTTGTCCCACCTCACTGTGAGTATGGCAATGAACTTGTATCTCAACTGGGTACTAAAGTTAATTTGATTCCCACATTGCTTCCAATGTGAAGATGTCATGCCTCTGCTCAAACTCCTTTAATAGCTGCCCCACCAGTATCTACCCCTGATCTTTCATGATTCTTCCTTCCAATCACACCTAGTTTCTTTCCTCCAAATGGGTCGTATTGTTGCATTCCTCTGTTTCTTTTAACATACTGCTTATTTCACCTAAAATGCCTCTTTTCAAGAGGAAACTCTGTCTCATCCTTCAAGGTTCAACTAAACATCATCTCTGCCGTGTAATATTCATCAGCTGCCCCAGGAAGTGTTAAGAAACGTATCCTCTGGACTACATCTATTAAAGCATTAATCACATTTAGCAAAATTTGTTTACATGACCTGTTTCTCAGGAAATCAAAAGATCCTTGCTAGCTGGTACATTGTTCCACCTGACCAATGCAGGAAACCAAAATACACCACCGCAGAGTGCACCTCTTGGGCATATTTTGAGATGGGTATTCAGAGGGGCTGCAGACACAAGCATAGCTCTGAAAAATTTATCCTTTTGTAAAAGCAATTTACATCTATCTATATTAATCAAGCTAACAAAAGTTGCAGGCAGAGGCTTTTTCTGAGGTCCTTTTTTTCTAAACCTAGGAAAGATTATTTAACAGGAAAAGGGAATTAAAGCAAGGTCTGACAATTTTAAAGGTCTGACAGAGAAATTATTACTACAGGTTACCATCTGTTCTTTCTGTGGGCTATTGCCTGAGAGACTTTATCTATACAATGAAACAACAGCCTTTGTTCGCAGTGTATTTCCTCCCCTCATCCTCTCATCCTCCCTTAACCTGCCACCACAGCCCCCAGGACCTCCAAGACTCTATTCTTCCTGTACAACATAAAAATGTCAACCATCAGGCTCTTTCTTGAGTGTCATATTTTGTGTGACTCTCATGCTCATGTGCATATAATAAATTTGTATGTGTTTTTACCCTGTTTATCTGTCTCTTGTCAGTTTGTTTTATAGCCACAAATTATTGAATCTTCAGAAGGAAGAGGGAGAAAAGTTGCTTTTGTCCCTAACAGTTTTGGTGAGCCCAGCCAGGAGACCAAATCACTCTGCTCAGTTTGGAGGCTGTAAATGGAACCCTGGGACAACCGACAAAAAAGCCAGCCAAGAAAGGTAAGAATTTTTACCAAGGTCAGTATTCCCAGATCTCGGCCTTTAAAGCCCAGTTGAGTAAGGGTGGCAAGAGTCACTCCTTGTCTCTTTTTCCTTCAAATTTGGATTTGCTGGTGAAAACATGTCTATAAATGAGGTATTTTATTGATTTGAATCACTGTTGTAATAAATAAATTGGTTGTATGTAGAAAACTCTCATCTTAACTATTGCTATCTATGAAAAAATCAAAATAAAAAAAAAAAAAAGGAGAGAGAGACACAAGTAAATATACCTGTTACCCTTAAAGACTCCTTTGGCAATATTAAAATAATAAAAATAAGTTTTAGAACAAAGTTAAAACCCTTATAAATGAGAAAATTTTTTGGATCTCTGGGCTCTAGATTTTAAAACTTCCCTTTTCTGAATCTACCTGCATTTTTTTCAGCAAATTTCTTTAGATTGGGAGATAAATATTTGTAAGAATTAGTTGATAAGAATTTGTTTGAATTATTTGTTTTGAATTTGTATAACTATTGACTTTTGGGGTACTCATTTGATAATGATCCTTTTCCCTCTCATGAATGGCTTTTGTTTTCCTGTTTGTCTTACCAACTGTTGTCTCTTTTAAACTTTTGTCTATTGAGGGCACACAGATTATCAGGCCCTCACGTATGGGTGGCTTACCAAAAGACTGAGAGACCCACAAATATGGCTGGACAGAAATGTGGGTTGTACGCCATTTTGACAAGCAAAGCTTTTCTTTCTTTTGACTGTCTTTGTTTGGGAGTGGCTTTGGATTTTCAACAGCCTGTATCTTTTGCTCTAACTTTAGACACTTGGTTAAAGCCATTAAAAGGCTTATTAATTTTGGTCAAGAGAATTATTTTGGTGTTGAGTCTCTTATAGATATAACTTTGGTTTAGGGATCTGGCTCATACTCAGAGCATAATAAGAACTTCTTCGCCTTCTCTCCTAAGCTAAAATGGAACTATATGCTCAGGGAAAAAAAGGCTATTTAAAATTTAAAGCAAACGAAAATCTTAAATGTCTTTTTTATTAATATTGATAAAGGGTTTTGACCATTGTAAACAGGTAGTATTAACTTGGTTAATACTTTATAAATTGGTGAATTTTATATTATTGTATCTGTTGAAAGTTTTAAAATAAAACTATAATATTTTGTTTGTGTCCTATTTGTATGTTTGTATATGTTTATACATGTGTGCATGTATGCTGTAAGATGTATCTACATGGGATAAAATTCCTTGGAAGAGTTTCAAATTGGCTTAAAGTAAAATTAGTTTTCATAAAATAAATACTTTTAAGACTGCTAGAAATATAGTAACAAACTCAAAGGGTTTTCCAGTTCGTGTGACTTGGGTAAATCTTTCACAAATAGGAATAGTTTAATGCGGTTGGTTTTAAAGTAATCAAATAAATGTAAGTGAGATAAAACTTTATAAATTTAATTTTAACAATAATTATGTTTCATAATATGTACTTCCAAAGGTTTCTCAAATCTTTCAGGTAACTACACCCTTAAAGTATTGCTAAACTAAATTAGATAATGAATATTCCTTAAATAATTAGATCATTTCCAAGTAAGACATAATATGGAACATTAATTGCTAACCATACATTTTAGCTTATTTACTTTAACTTCTTGTTATAAGAGAACTAAATATATTTGGGTTGGCTGGTAAATATGCCCCCATCCACATTGTAAAATTATTTTATGAGAAAGCTTATGTTTCTAGAAATTATGAAATCTGTATTGCTAACATGTGTTGGTACATGACAGTTCAAGATTGTTTACTTCCTAGGTTTTCACTGGAAAATAAGATTACTAAGAATTGACATTCTAATTAATATATGTAATTAAAACTACTGGAAATAAGAAAAAAATTCTGTATGTAAGTGTACAAGGAAACTAGGATGCGTTTTGGTGAGGAAAGTTATAAGGAAGGCATGAGGATTTTTTGTTGTTGTTGAAGAAAAAATAATTATTCTAGTTTAAAGCTTGTTTCAGAATGAAGAAATGATACATAAAAAGCTGAATGACAGTTCAAGAGAGTTGGGAAAAGAGAGTGAGAGAAAATATTGTAAGGTTAGACTGACTAAAGTTGAATAAAATTATTATAAAGGTTTCAGAAATGAGCTTTAATAGAAAAAGTACACTGGTACAAAACTAAAATTTGGTCTTCTCTTTTAAAAACAAGAGTATTGATAGATTTTTGCATTTTATCAAAATAATTTCCTGTGCTTTATACTGTTTTATTAGGTCTTTGAATACTTAGAAAAACTGGGTTAAAGAGTTAAACTGTTTCTATAATTGTGTAACTTCCTGCANTTAGTTGATAAGAATTTGTTTGAATTATTTGTTTTGAATTTGTATAACTATTGACTTTTGGGGTACTCATTTGATAATGATCCTTTTCCCTCTCATGAATGGCTTTTGTTTTCCTGTTTGTCTTACCAACTGTTGTCTCTTTTAAACTTTTTGTCTATTGAGGGCACACAGATTATCAGGCCCTCACGTATGGGTGGCTTACCAAAAGACTGAGAGACCCACAAATATGGCTGGACAGAAATGTGGGTTGTACGCCATTTTTGACAAGCAAAGCTTTTCTTTCTTTTTGACTGTCTTTGTTTGGGAGTGGCTTTGGATTTTCAACAGCCTGTATCTTTTTGCTCTAACTTTAGACACTTGGTTAAAGCCATTAAAAGGCTTATTAATTTTGGTCAAGAGAATTATTTTTGGTGTTGAGTCTCTTATAGATATAACTTTGGTTTAGGGATCTGGCTCATACTCAGAGCATAATAAGAACTTCTTCGCCTTCTCTCCTAAGCTAAAATGGAACTATATGCTCAGGGAAAAAAAGGCTATTTAAAAATTTAAAGCAAACGAAAAATCTTAAATGTCTTTTTTATTAATATTGATAAAGGGTTTTGACCATTGTAAACAGGTAGTATTAACTTGGTTAATACTTTATAAATTGGTGAATTTTATATTATTGTATCTGTTGAAAGTTTTAAAATAAAAACTATAATATTTTTGTTTGTGTCCTATTTGTATGTTTGTATATGTTTATACATGTGTGCATGTATGCTGTAAGATGTATCTACATGGGATAAAATTCCTTGGAAGAGTTTCAAATTGGCTTAAAGTAAAATTAGTTTTCATAAAATAAATACTTTTAAGACTGCTAGAAATATAGTAACAAACTCAAAGGGTTTTCCAGTTCGTGTGACTTGGGTAAATCTTTCACAAATAGGAATAGTTTAATGCGGTTGGTTTTAAAGTAATCAAATAAATGTAAGTGAGATAAAACTTTATAAATTTAATTTTTAACAATAATTATGTTTCATAATATGTACTTCCAAAGGTTTCTCAAATCTTTCAGGTAACTACACCCTTAAAGTATTGCTAAACTAAATTAGATAATGAATATTCCTTAAATAATTAGATCATTTCCAAGTAAGACATAATATGGAACATTAATTGCTAACCATACATTTTAGCTTATTTACTTTAACTTCTTGTTATAAGAGAACTAAATATATTTGGGTTGGCTGGTAAATATGCCCCCATCCACATTGTAAAATTATTTTATGAGAAAGCTTATGTTTCTAGAAATTATGAAATCTGTATTGCTAACATGTGTTGGTACATGACAGTTCAAGATTGTTTACTTCCTAGGTTTTCACTGGAAAATAAGATTACTAAGAATTGACATTCTAATTAATATATGTAATTAAAACTACTGGAAATAAGAAAAAAATTCTGTATGTAAGTGTACAAGGAAACTAGGATGCGTTTTTGGTGAGGAAAGTTATAAGGAAGGCATGAGGATTTTTTGTTGTTGTTGAAGAAAAAATAATTATTCTAGTTTAAAGCTTGTTTCAGAATGAAGAAATGATACATAAAAAGCTGAATGACAGTTCAAGAGAGTTGGGAAAAGAGAGTGAGAGAAAATATTGTAAGGTTAAACTGACTAAAGTTGAATAAAATTATTATAAAGGTTTCAGAAATGAGCTTTAATAGAAAAAGTACACTGGTACAAAACTAAAATTTGGTCTTCTCTTTTAAAAACAAGAGTATTGATAGATTTTTGCATTTTATCAAAATAATTTCCTGTGCTTTATACTGTTTTATTAGGTCTTTGAATACTTAGAAAACTGGGTTAAAGAGTTAAACTGTTTCTATAATTGTGTAACTTCCTGCATTTTCTTTTGAAGTCTTTTAATTATCATTCTGGTTAAATGAATAACTACTATTTCACAGTAACCTGTGTTCCTATTTTTGATCGAATGCTTTGAACCTTTATTTTTAACAACCTTCTCCAAATCAAAATTAAGTCTTTTTGACCTCAAACTAACTTTTGGGCATTCCGGAAGGACCCCTAGCAGCACAAAAGAGAGATATTAAACAAGTCAGGCCCATTTATTATGTTAAGTTATATGGGAAGCACTCCAAATAGCAAGTAATGTTTAATCTTCTTTGAGTTATATTTTTATAGATATGTTAGTCACATGTATGTTTAACCTTCTTTGAGTTATAATTTCATATATGTTATCCACATGTATTCCAAAATTGTATGAAATTTCTAGAAATTTATAGTCCTGGTGTACATTATCAGTAATAATTATGGTTATTATGTTAAAATGGTGTATGCCACAAATACATTTCCTTGTCAATGACCTGTTATGAATTCTCATTAGGTTTTTAACAATGACTATTGTAAGTTTTTGTCATTGACAGACAGTGGTTTTGCTTCTTCTCTAAAAGCATCTTGCAATCAGTTATAGCCCCAAATTTGCTTTTCTTCAGTGAAATTTATAGAAAAGCCTCTGACAAGTACCATTGAATATAGGTTTCTGATGATTTTGAGATCATAGTATTTGATTGGGTAAGAATTCCAGAACTCTAATGAAAAAACTGGACTCATAAAACTACTAACCTAACATCAAGCACAATAAGAATTATTACATGGGACTAAAGTAATGAAAGATTATGATTTTATGACTTTTTTGTTTGAAACATGGCTTATTCTTTTATGTTTCATTTTCCACATTAAATTGTTTTTTCTTTCGGCTATCTGTAGTTTATAGGAATATGGGAAGGTGTACTTTTGTGTGCAGAATTGAAACTTTTTTTCCTCCCTACCTGATACCTCCAGAGTTTGGAGATTATTTGTGAGTATTCTTATTTCAATAGCAATATAGTTACTTGCTTACATTCAAGAAGAATCTATTCTCTTTGTAATAGGACACAACTGGAAACATTAGCCATATTACTAAGACTTTGCCTGACATGTCGTATTTTCAGATATGACCAGATTCTTCTAAGGAATTAGAGTTGACTTTATGAAGCCAATTAAAACCCATTGGGAAATATATCTTGATATCTTGGATAAATAATTAACATAGTTGATTTATAGATGAGAAAAAGACGTCACTTCCTGAGATGACCTGAAACCTGAAGCTATTTTTGGAAACCTTGAGAAAAGAAGTATTCACCCAAGTTTAAAGGTATTACAGGCACAGTTTGAGGGTGATTCCTTGGATTGGCTTCCCAACCTCAAAAGCTTTTCAAAAGCTTAATCTGAGATTCCTTGTGAAAAGTTCCAGCAAAGCAAAATTGAAAATGAGCTTATATGATTAATCATTTCGCTGTACTTATGTAAATTATTAGGCAAAATATAACAAGCCTAAAACTTATTTTGCAAGTAAGTTAGTTTTACTGTGATTAACTTTGGTAAAAAGGGGAAACTCAAGAGAGAAAAATTATGATTTAAAAGAAAGCTATAGTGTATCTGTTATTAGATTCTAGCTCTGTTCTTTTTTTTTTTTTGATATTTTATTATTTACCTATAATTTAGACTGGATTCTGAAATTGTTAGTTTCCTCTCATATCTGACTGCAAGTCTCCAAACTAACATTTTCACTCTTTTTCTCCCATTTTTTTCTGACTTGGAATCACTGAAATTAAATGTGCCTTCTTCTTGAAGTCCTGAAAGCTGAAGCTGGTTGACTCCAGAGAAATCACAATAACAACTTAAAATCTGTCAGATTGTCACTGCCTATCCCCACTTCAACTGAAGATGTCTTGAGGCCAAATCTAGAAATCTTTTCAGCTGCTGGACTCAGAAGTAGTTTATATTCTGCTCCAATTGTTAACTTTTGTTTTCTTTTGTTTCTTTAGAGAAGCCTCATATTAAAAACCTGTTTGCTTACACCATGTAGAGACTTAATTGTGGGAACCCGGCAACACCACTTCCTAAAATGAGACATTTTCTATTTATTCCAATTTATGTTTTCTTCCCTTTGCTAATGTCTTATCTCAAAATGTCTAACCCAAATTTTCCATCAATCCTATTTTATTTTATTTTATTTTATTTTATTTTATTTTATTTTATTCTTTTCAATCCTATTTTAATATGTAAAACTTTCTGAAAATAAATTTCAAAGAGGGAGCTGTGGGAAACCAAAATATGCCACCCCAAAGCGTGCCTCTTTGGCATATTTTGAGATGGCTATTCAGAGGGTCTGCAGACACAAGCATGGCTCTGAAAATGTATCCTTTTGTAAAATAAATTTACATGTATGTATTAATAAAGCAAACAAGGGATGCAGGCAGAGGGTTTCTCTGAGGTCCTTTTATTTGAATCTAGGAAAGATTAACTCACAGGAAAAGAGGACTAAAGACAGGTTTGACACTTTTAAAGGTCTGACAGAGAAAGTAGTACCACAGGTTACCATCTATTCTTTTTGAGGGCTATTACCTGACAGACTTTATCTGCACAATGAAACAACAGCCTTTTTCACAGTGCATTTCTTCCCTTTACCCATCCATAACCTGTCACCACAGCCGCCAGGAGCGCCAGGCCTCTGTTTCGTTCTGTATCATGTAAAAACTTTAGGCCCTTCTTTGAGTCCCATATTTTGTGTAGCTCCCTGTGCACGTGCATGCAATAAATTTGTATGCTTTTTCCTGTGAATCTGTCTATTGTCAGTTTGGTTTATAGACTCAAATTATCTAACCTTCAGAAGGGGGTAAGAAAAATTCCCTTCACTCCTAAACCAACTTCTTATTATCTAGAAAATTACAATTTACATGAACCCCAGTACTGCTTATGGGTCTCTGATGGAACTAATTCTAAAGGAATGAGGGAATATTGGCTGGGCAGGCAAAACAGGAAAGTGTGAGAGGTGTTTTGAGATATCATAATAATTGAGGGAAGACAGGAAGAGCAAGAAACCAAATGGAGGCAGATATATTGGAATGATGTATTTCTGGCTATTAAGTGGGACTGGAGAAAAAATTGCTATCCTATGCCTTTAACACCTTCAGTTTGATTTATTGTATCAAAATTTGAACAGATTGTACCAACTTCAAATGAGATCTATTCTCCACATCTTAAAAACTTTTTAATGGGATAGTTTTACTACAATAAAAATAACAATGGAAAAGATAATTTGTTCTATCTTCAAAACATATTACTGACTAAAAGCAAGCAGGAGGTATAGTAAATAAGCTCTTATTGAAAAGACAAGTCTCAGGAAAAAGTAGACATACTTTTAGGGCATTTTCCCATTTCACTAGGGTGTTAGCCCACACAAAACAAGCTACAGAGATTATTTTCGCCCTCACATTGTTACATAGTTGTTTTTGGAATAATCACATGGGGAGCAATCAATGCCACACAAATGTTTCAATACAGATGTGTTTTTCCTGAATTTTGAGTGAATTAGGATACAGATAAATGGAACTGCACAGGGGAGGAGAAACTACAACACTGTATTTTCTTCAAGTAGACCAGGGTTCAATTTGACTTGGAGTTTAGCAAATTAAATGTAAGAGAAAAAGAAACATTGAATGGTTGCTCTCAATTCTGGTATGAGACAACATGAGGCAGTAGAAGGATACTAAAAATTATTTTTGGGATATGTGAGGTGAGTGTAATCCCTTGTTATGTTAAGACAGATATGGGACCTTGGATCTGGGGTCTCAGCAAACTTGCATCCTTTGCATGTGGGAATAGTTTGAATTTGAACCAATGGAGCTTGTTATTCCAATTTGGGTCGTTGTTTGGGCACAAGCCTTTTTTTTTTTTTTTTTTTTTTTTTTTTTTTTTTTTCCAATTGACTTCCACAAGCAGTCACTGAGTGGCAATCAGGTACCAGGTACCGCGCTAGGCAGAGGCAGTAAAACGATGAATAAAACATAGCAGAATTTGCAGTTTGGTGGCAGAGCAAAACACAGAAATACATAACTCAGTATAATGTGGTGAATGCTAAGATACTTAGCTCAAATCAACTTGTTTTGAAAATTTTACCTGTTGCCAAGCTACTAGTAAATGATTTCAAACTGTCCACTCTAGCCTTCTAAACCCTGATTGTTTCTGTCCAGTTTTAATTCTCATTACCATACTGTGTGATCTTTCTGATTCAGATCCAAACAGATTTCTCTTTTATGAGCCTTATTGTCTCCCACTTCTCACCTTGGATCTTGAAGTCATAACAACATCTTTCTTCCATTCTTTTTTCTTTTATCTCTATCCATCTTTCCTAACCCAGGTTAATTCCTTGGTCTTTTGAAATACCATATTATATTCACTGATTTATTATTAACATGTCTAAAATGGAAATTTTCCTTCTTGAAGCCAATTTTCTTCCTCATAAATCTTCCATCTCAAGAAATGGAAGCTTCTATTTTTCTGCTTAGGCCAAAATTCTGGAACCTTTCTTACTTGAATGCCACATATCTACTCCATTAGTGAATTCTGCGTAGTAAACTTTCAAAATATATCCAGATTTTGACCACTTCTCTCTCTCTCCACACACACACACACACACACACACACACACACACACATTCTGGCCCAAAGCCACTATGTTCTGAATAACCTTCTGACTCTTCTGTTCTCTCCATTTTTGCTCTCCTTTAATCTATTCAGAGTATGTAAGTAATTCTTTTAAAACCTAAGTTAGATCAGGTTCCTTCCTGGCTTAAAATTTTGAAGTCTCACCATGGGTTATAAATCCCTCTGCAATCTGTGCCTTTCCCTCCTCCAGCAAGTCTTTCAACTTTGTTTCTTTTATTTACTCCCCTCCTTAGTCATTCCACTCTGGCCACACGGTTTAAACTGCATGAAAGCCAGCCTTTGTTCTGCTGACCTTCAGTGCTTAAAACAGTGCACGGCATGTCTCTACTAGTTATTATTACTAGTATTCTTTTGTATGCCTGTTTCCTGTTAACTTGTGTATTGTCAGTTTGTTTTACAGACTCAAATTATTGAACCTTCCCAAGGGGGTAAGGAAGATTACCTTCTCCCCCAAACCAACTTCTTGTTATCTAGAAAAATTACTAGTAATAATAACTGGCTAGTAACTAGCCAGTTAATAATAATAACTAATTAATAACCAGTAATAGTTACTAGTAACAATAACTGGCTTATATAACCCTGATTTTGAGCCCAACGCTAGTCTATGTTAATAACATATTAATCTCATTTTTTCCTTACCATAATCGTAGGAGAGAGGCATGGTTATTATGCCAATTTTACAAATAAAGAATTAAGGCACAGAGAGGCAGCAGGCACTCAACAAATATTGGTTGTGTTATCTTATTCAACTTATAGTCACTGAGTGTATCCTGAGAGCCAGTTCTCCAACTTGAAAACTCAGAGGAATATCAGTTTGTGTTATCTCAGGGAGTTTCTATAAGAGGGAGTAAAAAATGAACAGGTGAAAACAGGGAAGTGCTAAATATAAAGCCACATGCAAATCGTTCAGATGCCCTATTTCAATTATTTTTACTTGTAATCTTTTGGTTAACAAATTACCAAATCTGAGCTTCCATCACGGATTATCACTATTTTACTCCTTTTCATCCAGCTGAGACATCACTTTCTTCACAAAGTGTTCTTTGAATTCTCAGTATGAGTTAATGCCATTCTCTTCTGTTATTTCTATGCCTGGTACATGTTAATCACCACTGGACTTGACGCACCTTACTCATTCTTTGTCTGCAAAGCTTCTCCTCCACCAGACTAGGAACTCTCTCTGAGGACAGGAACTAGTCCTATTCATCTCTCAATTCCAAGAGTCAGACACACAGGAGGTGCCAAATACATGCTTGTTAGATGAATGGATGAGACAGCAACACAAATTGTGATTAACAACTTAAAGAAATATAATATTTGAACATAAATGAGCATTAAACTGCACATCTAGGAAGAGAAAGTTTATTTGGTTTGCTGAGATAGAATTCAAATAAATGTCCTATTTAGATTAATTACCATAAGGTAACGAGTTCCATAAGAGACTTGTGATAACTCTCCTTCTGTTTTTGTTTTTTGTTTTTTTTTTTTTGAGACGGAGTCTTGCTGTTGCCCAGGCTGGAGTGCAGTGGCACGATCTCGGCTCATTGCAAGCTCCGCCTCCCGGGTTTGCGCCATTCTCCTGCCTCAGCCTCCTGAGTAGCTGGGACTACAGACGCCTGCCACCACGCCCGGCTAATTTTTTGTATTTTTTAGTAGAGACAGGGTTTCACTGTGGTCTCGATCTCCTGACCTTGTGATCCGCCCATCTCGGTCTCCCAAAGTGCTGGGATTACAGGCGTGAGCCACCACGCCCGACCCCCTCTGTTTTTTTTAATAGGTGTCCCATAAACCTGACACTGAAGTTCCATTTGCAACGAAAGTCACAGAATAACCAGGAGCATTACAAATTCTGGAGACGGATTAACTGCTCTGCAAACATAATGCCAGCAACTTAATTCAAAACAAAGACATACTTTAGAATCATAAAGCTAGAAAAGGCTCAAATTGTGTACTAACACAGCTGTGAAAGTAACGCTGCAGACTTGGTTTCAAGTTTTCATTTGTTTCTGACTGTTGTAACTCCGGATTTTTATGCTTTAGTTCAATCCTATCAGGTTATTTTAAGCTTGTCAGAATATACACTCAAAAGAGTATTACAATGGTCACTGGAAAGAACATAAGATTAATTTGAAGTAGAAAAAAAGGCATTTTATAAATGAATGTGAAATGCCTGGAGGCCTACCGAGAATACCCAGCCACGCGCTAGTCTTTCAGCTTAGATATGCTGCACACAGCACGCCACAGCCTTGGGAGAAAATCCCACATCACATGTCATTGGAAGCTGCTCAGCCAGGCACACAGAAAGGCACCTTGCACCAATGATATTTGACAACCCCGTCGGTGATTTTTCTGCTTCAGCGGCCAACTTGTGCAAAGTCACGGCAAGCCAACACACAAGCAGTTCATAAAGAACTAAGCTGTTAGAATCATCTTTACGAGGCAGTAACCATGATGCTTCTTTTAATGAACATTTGACATCCCGCGTAGCCAGGAATGATTCAACCACTAAAATGTCCAGAAAAGGGAATACTAAACTTCTGGGGATGAAAGAAAGTTTCTAACAAAAATGCTATTAGTTCAATATTCATTTTAATCTGCATAAAATGTTTTTCATCACCATGTTCTGAGATTGGTACTTCATTCCTCAGTATCTTTTAATCTAAACTAATAACATTTTATATTTCTAGTGTCTGTTAGAATGTAGATACCTTGACAGGAAAGTAGGAAAAATGACAGAGGCTAAAAAATTAGTCACAGGCTCATACACACACATATACATATACACAGCTCCCTTGTGCCAGACAACTGCTAGGTTTTTCTCATACATTTGATTACATTTATAATAACAATGATGATGATGATGATAATGATGGTGATGGTTAATTGATCACAGATCACTTTATTGATTTCTTCTTTATGTTCTAGATTCGTTTCTAAGTGCTTCACATGAATTATCTTAATTAATATTCACAATAATCCTGTAAAGTTAGCAAACTGCTTGTAGAGTAGTTAAGTAATTTAGTCAATATCAGACTGACTAGTAACTGGAAGATCTGGAATTCAAACCTGGTGATCATATTATGGGACCCTCATTTTCTCCTTAATTAATTTAATCTTAGAGTTCATCTTGTCCACTAATTTTTTCAAGGACTTCTCTGAGCTGTTCCAAAGTGCTTCTTGAAATGTCTCTGAGGATTTGGGGAGAGTATTCAAAGTCCCATCTCAGGCTCAAATTTACATATTTGACATTTGCTTAAAATTTCAAGTGAATAAAGGGCTGTAGGAGTCAAAACAGACCTGATAACTGCTTTACTGTTCTTGTTCAATGTTTTCGTTTACATAGATGAGGAAACTGAAGCGTGGAGAGATGAAGCTCAGGGTCCCAGGTGTTATGGTCCTACTCCTGGTTACTGGCAGTTCTCTAATTAGGACCCAACTCCCTGGACTTAGGTCACATCTTTCTATGCCTTTGTGAGCCCAAAGAAAGGAACATATCACTGACAGAAGACGGTCATAACACTTCAGTGACCTCCACTGTGAGCCCTGGAGGAGGCCTTTGCCCTGGGACATGGTCAGTTGCATTTTCCACCACATAGAAACTTCACAGATGACTTAAAAACCAGAAGAGATGGACTAAGATTTTCAAGCATAAGAGTCATTTTTGTATAGGTGGAGCATCACTAACACAAAAATCCAAGATCTGAAATGCTCCAAAACTTGAAACTATTTGAGCACAGACATGATGCCACAAGTGGAAAATTCCACCTCTGACACATTAATTTTTCACTATAGTAATGGTATGTCATATTTCTTACTGCTAATACTTATGTGTGAGTAACTGCAAGAAAGTGATTGCTTATCATTAGCATATACATTCAGAGTCAGGAATGATGGTGCTGCCAAACAACTACAGGTTGTCCACATAGGTGGCTGAGACAGTGACACCTCTGCTTTCTGATAGTTCAATGTACACAAACTTTGCTTCATACAAAAATTTTTAAAAATATTATATAAAATTATCTTCAGTTCATGTGTGTAAGTATTATATGAAATATAAATGATTCTTGTGTTTAAATTTGGGTCCCAAACCCAAGATATCTCATTATGCATATCAAATATTCCAAAGTTTGAAAAAAATCAAAAAATTTGAAACACTTCTGGTCCCAAGAATTTTGGCTGATGGATACTCAACCTGTATTATTTTCTTTATACATCTGGTTAACTAATTTATCTATATCTAATTCTATAATACACATCAAAAAATTAAATCATAAGCTTAAGGTTAAGCAATTTTGTTCTTTTTAAAAATTTACTTGTATTATATAATTGATATACTGGTATCAAAGTTATAGATTGACCAATTGTGTAGGCCTTCCTCTGAACCTTAGAAAACATCTACTAGTATTCATAAAGAGCATGTAGTGTGGAATGATGGTTCTCAAATATTTTTAAGCTGTCATATCCTCTGCAAGTCCAGAGGACTTTTCACTATAAGTGAAAGAGTGCAGGAGTCAGATATGGACTTTAATCTGGACCTCAGATTTAGGCAAAGCACTGAGCCTCTTGGAGTCTTGGTCTCCTTACATAGAATGATGGAGGCACCACTGCATGGTTAGTTGGAGGGTATCAGGTAAATTATGTAAGGTGGCTGGAGACTAGAGTATGTTCAACTAATTCTCACTATTAAATTACCATTTACCCTCATAATATCTTTATGCTAATTATGTTTTTATTCTTGAAATTTTAATAATGTCTAGATGAATGAATAAAGTATGTGTCCATCAACATTTATGGAACATTTGTTCTAGGCACAGTGATAACTGTTTTATATAGGCAATATTAGTACATTGCCTTACAGTACTGTGAAGTAGATTCCATTATTGTCTCCACTTTATTAATAAAAAAATGAATCTTTAAAAGGAGAAATAACTCTTTTAAAAATTCACATCTGGTAAACAGTTATATCTGAATTGTTCCACACCTGATCTCAAAGCACACCAGCAGCTACTCTACACATACGCACTTCTGCGACACGGGACACCCTCAGCCTGCCTCTCTCCTTGACAAACTGCTGTTTTTGTTCTTGTTAGGAGATATGCTCATTTGTGAATCTTCCACTGTAATTTTGATTTTATGAAAACAAAATAATATTACAAAAGATGTCCACTTCCATGAACACAAAGACGTTTGTGTTGATATCTTTGCATCAGTGTTCTCTCTCTCCAAGAATTGAATATTAGACATCAGCTAAAGCTTCTCCTATTCTTTTGTCCCCCTTCCTTCTGAAATGCAATCATTTTGCTGAAGTTGGTGTATACTACATCTCCACATAATTTTATATTTCATAAAATATGGATATCTATAGAAACAATATATATAATGTTATTTTCTAGATTTAAAATTTGTATATAAATGCATTTTTTACATTTAATATATGTTTTGCAACCTTAAATACTTTAATACTCTTATTTTAGCAATTTGCTTTTAAAATCGTATGGCTAGTATCATATTTTTCAGCCAATACTATTTATCTGTTTTCCTACTAAAATATAATTGTGTTGTTGCTATGTTTCACTTCAACAAAGGGAGCTGACCTGAGCATCCTGGCCTATAACTCCTTATGGAAATGTGCGAGAGCTACTCTAGGGGATTCATCTACTAAAACTGCTGAATCATAGCTCATAAGCCTGTTCAAATTCACCAGGTGTTTTGAAGATACTCTCCTTTGCAGTGGTACTAATTTATACTTCAGCCAGTAATGTATAGAAGTCTTACCTCTTCACATCTTCATTAGTACCTTGGTTTTTAAAAATTAATTGATTTCCATCAGCCTCCTTTATTTATTAATATTTCAGAAGTTGCTAGTGAGCTTTAACATATTTTGATATATTTATTGACATTCTAATTTTTTCCTCAGTGAAATATCTGATGTTGTCTTTTACCTATTTTGCTTCTGAATTATTTATTTGTTTTTTAAATATATTTTCTTAGTCTTGACTTGTTCTTTCATGGTTTTCACCTTCTTTTTCATATGCATCTATTTTTTTCTTTTAATCCTCTTGGAGTTATCTTTGACAATCATTTCTTTTATTACTTATTTTATTTTATTTTGTTTTTTCATTAAAATTTTTTCCTTTACCTGGAAGCTGCTCAAAGCCTGAGAAGATGTGTTCACGTGGCAAGGACCATTCTCACAGGCAGGTTTTGCTCACCTACCTCTCAGGCCAGGCTTTTGTCAGAATCTAACACGTGCACCAGCCCTTAGACCTCCCCTAACTAGTCCCTGTCTCTTCCTTGGCTCATGAAGTAAAAATTCTTGCCCTAGCTCTTTCTTTCAATACTTCAGCAGGGTAGGAGGCCCCAGCAGCTGCTTGGCTTAGATACAGCAAGCAGCAAGGGTTCAAGGATATATTCAAGCTATCCTCTTCCCATAATTCTCTGACAGCTATTTTCTATCACTGCTCAACTTACTTTCTTCATAACACTTAATATGAGGTATATGTTTATGTATATATTATTTACTCATTTATTGTCTGATTTCTGCTCTGTTGTACCAGTTTCTTGAGGATAGGGGTCGTATTTGTTCATAGGTAACATGCTTGTACTTAGGGTACTTCCTGGGATATAATAGGTGTAAAAAAAGTATGTTAAATGAACTAATAAATGAATGATTAGATTTCCTTATTCTCCCTGGAAAGTTGCTATCCTGTGATGCTTATTGAAGCTACTTCTTGAAGACTGTTGAGTGGGAGATGGTTCTATAAGTCTTTGTGGAAACAGAGAAAAGAAGACAAAGGACACCTACCCACAAACATTTTAAAATAATAAAACATTTAAAATGACAAAAGTCCAAAAGAAGGCTATATAACTTCCTCTCGAACACAGCATCTATAAAAGGGTCAAAAGTTCTTCCAAAATCTGTGTTGAATCCACACAAGCCTTTCAACAGAGGGGCATTTGAGGTCTAGCTTACTACATTATTAATCTTGCCACAGTAGTTTCCGTAGGAAAAAGTTTTAATGTCAATGTATGTACTACTTCTATTTTGTAGAAAAAATAGTTTTCTATTAAAAATATGTATTTTCTACAAAATAGAAGTAGTATATACATTGAACTACTTCTGTTTTTCTAATTGAGATGCAGGAAAACTAAGATTTTAATGTCACGTGATCAGTCAGCTATCATGTATGAAAATAAGAGGCTTATAGTGACAAACACTCCTTTACAGTGAGATGAATTCAATGGTAAAGCAGTCACTTGTGGCTTAGAAGCTCCTGGGGAAAGCAGAGAAGTACTTGAATTGACAGAGAATATGCTCCATCAGAGAAACAAATTGTTAATTTTAAATTTGGTAGGAAGAAAAAACTGTGGAATACAGAGAGAAATGAGGATGAATGGCTAGATACAGAATAGGCCTCACATGTCAATTGTAGAAAAAGTGAACTTGGGCTGGGCACCGTGGCTCACACCTGTAATCCCAGCACTTTGGGAGGCCAAGGCAGGCAGACTGCCTGAGGTCAGGAGTTTGAGACCAGCCTGGCCAACATGGTGAAACCTGTCTCTACTAAAAAATAAAAAAATTAGCTGGGCGTGGTGGCAGGTGCTTTTAACCCCAGCTACTGGGGAGGCTGAGGCAGGAGAATCGGTTTAACCCAGGAGACAGAGGTCGTAGTGAGCCGAGATCATGCCACTGTACTCCAGCCTGGGCGACAGAGCGAGATTCTGTCTCAAAACAAAAGAAAAAAGAAAAGAAAAGAAAAAGAAAAAGAGAATTTGTGCGACATAACAGTGCTCCAGATTCCATTGCAGAGGTAAAAATGTAGTAATTTGCTTTTTTCTTTTCTTTGTAGATTTTACATACGAGCTTTAAAATGTTCATAGGTATACAGCCTACTGTGGAAGGGGAGAAGACACAAGAGAGCTGAGGAGTAAGCAGCAGGTTATGTGTGCAAGTTGCACACATGCATATGCACAGGCACACAATTGCTTTTGACATAACATGTAGCTTTTCCAAGATCTCTGTCTTTTTAAAATCTTTTCAGTCCCAAACTTTTATCAGTTCCTTTACAGACCCATTCCCGCCATCCACAGCCTCTGCACTGACCTAACATATAGCTCTGTACCATCTGAAGAGTTTTACAGCATGACCTAAATCCCCTGTATAGTCACAATAGTATCCTATTTAATCTGCTTTTATCATAAACCCATGGCTTGGCTGTAGACACTCTCCAATCTCACGTCCATTACCAGGATTCCTAAATTCCCTGCCCCATCTGTCATCTTAAACTGTTTTGAGGAAGTATTGAAAGTGGAAGGTACTAACCTAGTTAGTCTACAGCATTCTTGTACAAGGCTGCTAGGCAGCCTCTCTGGAGCTGTTATATCCAAGTAGATGGCTTGTGGACTTGGTAAGATCTGAATGCCTTTAAGATAATAGAGTCTAAAGATTGTCTGGCGTAATTGCTGCTAACTTATATGGGAGCCAGTACATTCTCATCAATTTTTGCTTATGATATTTAGCCTATAAAATGTAAATACTCAATCCTATCATCTTTTTGTGAATTTTTTTTTTCTTAAAGATGGAAGAAAATGTATTTGTATGTATATCCATCAGAATCCATTGTGATTCCTTTCAGATTCAGATTTAGGGAGTATAATTTTAGTGTAGTGAATGGCTTCTCTTATATTTTATAACAGAACTTTCTCTAACTCTCCTTGGACCTGAAGGTTAATTAATAATCATTAAATCTGTTTTGCCTTGGTGCCAAATAATTTAGATAAAAAATGAAATGCTCAGTTAATCATATTGAGGTTCGTGGTTGTCAAATATCCAGATGTCCCAAATATGCAGATGTCCGATATAATGTAAAAAGAAATAAGTAATGTGTGTAATTTTTTCTTTCTTTTCCAAATACATGGATATTATATCATTGGATAAACACCTATATACTAAATCCTCAGGCTGTTTTCCTATAGGATCAATAAGTTAATATTGAACATAAAATGAGAATTAGTCCAATGCTTAATCTCATTGAAAGAGCAGAAGGTTTGCTATGGAAGAAGTGAAGGTTTTACTTTGGTAACAATGACTCGTTGGTGAAGAATAGAAAATATTATATTTTGAATTTAAGATTCTCCTTATCCATAACAATCAGCAACTATGTGAAAGTACTGATCTTATTTTTAAGTATTCTCCTTGAGTCAGCAAAAAGGACAGATGGCCCATTTTCATATTTATGGATCTATTCAATATTAACAGCCACTACAACTTTAAGATCTAAAATCTGTTTTATCACTTCAGTGTATTTTATTTTGGTCAATGTCAACTGCAAATAGTTCTTTGAAATTATTGTGGCCTTTCAAAAGAATAAAATTATTTATTTATATGTTCATAACATAACATGCACATTTCAAAGGTTCTGTGGTTGATATAGAACATTGCTATAATAAAAGAAAAAACAAAGGAGTTCAAATATCTGAAAATGTCATTTCTGCTATCATACTCTGATACATTAATTTTATTTGATATATCTATGTATAAAATATCTAGGTAATTAATTTAAATAATAACATATATATCATAATTTAAATGAGATGATAATCTGTGTTAGTGGGGATTCAAATTTAGTTAGATAAAATTTCCTACTTTACATTCTAAAATAATCTCAGAAATACATGTCAATCCTTTTATAAAGTTCTAAGGCTTTTACAGCTTGGATTCAGTGACTTTTGATATATCTAATACTTCATATAGCATAGGAAACATTTACATCACTCTGTATTTTAATATGGATTATACATCAAAGTAAAATTATTACTGTATTAATCTCTGTGTAGGGAGAGGTGAAAGTCAGTTGAAATATCTTTCTCATGTTCTTGCCAACTTGTGACAATAGTTTCTATATTAGACTTATATTTTTACCATGATTGCAAGTTAAATATTTTCTATTCATTCTTTAGTTATAGGGTATTCCAAACATCAGAAGGGCTAAAAATACTGGGGATTCAGGGTTGTAGCCTAAATTAGTCCCTGTCAGAAGAGAATTTTTAGGTGGATCTCATGCATTCTTTTAAATTCATGTGCCTTTTAAATTCTTCCTCTTAATATAGCTGAATATATTTATCACTTACCATTGAGTACAATGGACTCTCCATGAAGTCATACCATACAGCGTAAGTATCCATTTGCATCCAGGGGCAAACAATATGTATAAAACCTTCTTGAAAATCTAAACCAGGAAATAGTGCTCCTGTCTCTTTCTGTGTGTGTGTATACACAAACTGCTATATATATACACATATACATATATACATACATATATGTATACACATATACATACATATATACATACATATATGTATACACATATACATACATATATACATACATATATGTATACACATATACATATACATATACACATACTTGTATACATACATGTTTTTATACATGTATACATACATACATATACTTGTATACATACATATACATGTATGTATACTTGTATACATATAGTATGTATACATATATGTATGTATATATGTGTGTGTATATATATTCTTCTCTTAAAAGGCAGTTTTTTCACATGGACACATGGAGGGAATAACACACACTGGGGCCTTTTGCGAGGGTCGGGTTGAGGGAAGGAGAGCATCAAGAAGAATAGGTAATGGATGCTGGGCTTAATACCTAGGTGATGGTTTGGTCTGTGCAGCAAACCACTGTGGCACATGGATTTACCAATGTAACAAAACTGTACATCCTGCACATGAAACCTGGAACTTAAAAAGTTGAAGAAAAAACAAGGCAGGTTGTTAGTATTAGAAAAAAATAGTGGAAAATATAAAAAGGGTAATTTCTTCAGAACTAGGTAATTACTGTGCCATTTAAAGTATTTTATTAAGCTCCTACTGTATGTCAGGCACTAAACTAAGTACTTTACATATACTGGCTATTATAAAAGACATTACAATGACCTCTACTAGAGAAGATACTGATATTCCTACTATTTAGAGATGAGAAAATTTGAGTGCTGAAGAGGGTGAGATCCACGAACAGAGTGAAGGCACGGGGAGATGGCACATTTAGCTCCCAACTCTAAGTCTAAAGTCAGCTTGCTTCTTCCCCAACATTGCTTTGGCTCTCCAGTGATGGATAAATTACAACTGGACAATTACCAGTGAGTAGGGAAGAAGGTAACCTTAATTTTATAGTTCTATCAAAACTTATTGAAATTTTAGAAAAATAAATTCATGAAAACAAATTTTAAACACCAAAATGTATTCTTAAATGTAGTTTTAAAAAATTATCTCTGTACCTACTATCATAAAACTAATGCAAAATGCAAAATATTACCTACTATCATAAAAACTAATGCAAACATATTTCAGAAAACGTGTCAGAAAAAAATGTGAATAGTACTTTTTAATGATTTAAAATTTAAATGCAAAATTTATCAAACCAGAAAAAAAAGCATACAATTTTTTTTAAAAGGGCATGATATTTCTAATAGGGCCAGCAAGATAGTCATGATAATACTGAATGGCCCAATGTTTATTTTTATGTTACATTATTTTTAATCTGCTTTTCATGCTTCCCTTCAGCTAACAATCTGCAGGAAAAGCAACAATACATTGAAAAGAAGAAAGTATGTAATGTTCTTGTCAAAATTTTTGTCTTTAATTCATTCTCATTTATTTCTTGCAAATACTGCACAGTTGATCCTTCAATACATTGCTTAATATCACTTTATTTGAAAAGAGGAATATTCATAAATTGCCTCAATTCCTTTCCCATTAATTGCCCAAGAACATGATAACTGACCCAAACAACCACCTCATTTCCCTCACTATCTGGATCTGTGAGAATGGGCCTGAGAGCCATTTCATCAACAAGAGACAATGGAAAGGAAATGGGCAAGAAACTGGAAACTGGAAAGTGCACTTGTCCTTGGTCCTATCCAGTGTTAAACGGTAGATATCTGTGTGGTTACTGTGAGTGTTGAATCCAATAGTGTGAATGCACTGTATCATGGAAGAATAAGCAGTATGTGTAATATCAGAATTAGGTGTATGGCAGTGCTTTTCATCTGGGCAAAGTAGCCTGTTTCTGGAAGGAACATAGCAATGTTGTGGGAATAAATAGCTTCTCATTCTCTAGAGGTGGGGCTGACAGAAACAACGCAGGAATAAGGCTTTATCCAAGAGAGCTCAAGCAGGAATAAAGCTTTGTCCAAGAGAGCTCAGGCCAGCAGCAGATCAAAGTAGAAACTTCATGGTGGTTAATGCAACAGCTGGGACAAGGGAATAAAGGCATGCTGAGCTGTAGCCTGCAATAAAACACCTGAACGTTGTCAAGAATGGCTCAGTAATTGACACAGTAGACCCAGCAAGTGGAAAATCCAGAGAAGAATTGGGGTTGGGATAGCAACGAAGACAGGCTAAAAAACATCACTGTAAATACTAGTGAAATCTAGGTATGGAAGTCTGCAATGAGAAGCCCACTGCCTCAGCCTACCACATAGCTGGGACTACAGGCACGTGCCACTATGCCCAGCTAATTTTTGCATTTAAGTAGACACAGGGTTTCACCATGTTGGCCAGGATGGCCTCGATCTCCTGACCTCATGATCCACCCACCTCAGCCTCACAAAGTGGTGGAACTACAGGTGTAAGCCACCACACTCAGCTTCGACACTTCATATTCTTATCAATATGCTCACGCTGAATGTTTTACATTTATAATATCTACTATGACAAGCAAAAACAGAGGACCAAGGATCACAATTGCATTTCAGCTGATCTGGTTAATTTTGAAAATTCTGAAACTTTTTATGTATTCACCTCCAAATAAAATAATAAAGAACGCAGGGACCTCGAGCAAGATGGCCGAATAGGAATAGCTGCAGTCTCCAGCTCCCAGTGCGAGTGTCACAGAAGACGGGTGATTTCTGCATTTTCAACTGAGGTACCGGGTTCATCTCACTAGGGAGTGCCAGACAATCGGTGCTGGTCAGCTGCTGCAAGCCAGAGCTGAAGCAGGGCGTGGCATCGCCTCACCTGGGAAGTGCAAGGGGGAAGGGAATCCCTTTTCCTAGCTGGGGGAACTGAGACACACAACACCTGGAAAATCAGGTAACTCCCACCCCAATACTGCGCTTTAACAAGGGTCTTAGCAAATGGCACACCAGGAGATTATATCCCACACATGGCCGGGGAGGGTCCCATGCCCAGGGAGCCTCCCTCATTGTTAGCACAGCAGTCTGAGATCTAACCACAAGGCAGCAGTGAGGCGGGGGGGGGGGGG
>NW_016805433.1:236254-271779 GCF_001698545.2 Rhinopithecus bieti
AAAAAAAAAAAAAAAAAAAAGAATGGATAAAAGTATGAAAGTAACAACATATAAAATTGTATAGGATTTCTTTTTAGAAAGTTTTAATAACACTCTATTTTTAAATATGATGGAGTTCAGGACACGCTACCACAAAATATTGTATTTTGGCATTTGAGGAAACAACAGAAGCAAGAAAGTCGGTGTCACCTTCCCCTGATTTTTCTCCCCTGAAGCAGGTAACAAAACCCTCATTCTAGAGGTGCCTCCCTAGACCCAGAGAAAAGAAACATCCTTATCTCTGAAGGAACAGGGGCACAGAGGAGAATCTGAACAAATAGGCCCTCCTAGTTTCCTCCAGCTTATTACCATTAGATCACATCATACTTCTCCACAACTATCCACTTCTTCATCAAACTTAGCATAAAAGTCACAGGTTTCCCCATTCTTTTGCTTTTCTCTTCTGAAGGTTCCTGTGTTCTGTAATGTAATTTTATGACGTCATAAAATTTTTAAAAATCTGTATGCTTTTCTCTTGTTAATATGACTTTTCTTATAAAGGCCTCAGCCATGAGCCTAGCTACGGGTGAGAAAAGAAATATTTTCTTCCCTACAAGGTTGATATAATTAGTGATTTCTAATCATCTAATATATATTTACTTCTAATTTGCATGGTTTTCTCTTCTTGGGGTTTTCGAGAAAATCTGTATATGACTATGAAGATAGAAATCCTGAGAGTGCAAATTTATGCTGGGGATCATTTAAATTCTATCCGATTCTATAGGCTTGAGAGTTTTCTAAAGAGAAGGGCATCTGCTAAATGTGATGAATAGTTGTGTCACAAGCTGCAGAGGTGTAGGTGACCTTCAAGATCAAATAGCCAATATTCTTATTTTACAAATAAGGAAACCAAGACTTGGGGATTAAGGTCAGACAACTGATAGTCTAAATGTTAGATCTAGAATATAAATGTTAAAGCATCAGATGTACTTCACCACAGTGAAAAGGACAATTCTGTGTTTCATCTTAAACCCCAACCAAACATGGCTCTATTTACTTACATCAGGAAAGTGTTCTTTGGCAACTATGCATCAAGCTTTAGAGACAGACACTTGCTGGGAAGAAAAATCTAAACGTCTGCTAGGACAAGGCCAAAAAGTCTGTTTGGATTAGCGCACACACACACACACACACACACTCCCACACACATACGTGCACAAAAAAAAAAAAAAAAAAAAAAAAAAAAAAAAAAAAGAGAGAGAGAGAGGTTGTAGAAGTTGTAGTGAGTATAAGGGGAAAGCCTCAAAAGAGACATAACAAAGATGGAGAGTAGGCCCATAGACCAAAAAGAGAAATTCACTATGAAATTCAAGAACCTTGAAGATTTTGGCCAAGAAGCAAGAGACTGAATGAACTGATGATGGGGGAACTCTTAGTATCTCTTTTGCATCAGTATGTAAAATTAGAGAGATTAGAAATATATTAGTTTAGGTTTGCATTTCTGCAAATATAGGGCCTGTTCCTCTTCTTCTTTTAGAGACGGAGTCTTGCTCTGTCGCCCAGGATGGAGTGCAGTGGCGCGATCTCAGCTCACTGCAAGCTCTGCCTCCCGGGTTCACGCCATTTTCCTGCCTCAGCTTCCCGAGTAGCTGGGACTACAGGCGCCCACCACCACGCCTGGCTAATTTTTTTGTATTTTTAGTAGAGACAGGGTTTCACCATGTTAGCCAGGATGGTCTCGATCTCCTGACCTCGGGATCCGTCCGCCTCGGCCTCCCAAAGTGCTGGGATTACAGGCGTAAGGCACCGCGTCTGCCCTAGGGCTTGTTCTTCTAATCCCTGGTTCTGGAAGTGTTGTATAATATGTGTATGGTACATTTAATTAGAGATCCTTGAGATCCAGGGTATTTCCGATGATATTTTTGTTTGAGGACTTCACAGTGAAGTACACAGTATTTTTGGTTATATTCCCACTGTGTGGAAAACAAGAAGTAACAAGCAATATCCAACCAATCCCATTACTGAGAAGAGGGGCAGAACTTACCTTATGCCTAAGTGTCTCAGCCCTGCCAAATCCAATGAGAGCAGACAGGGATAATAAAATCTGGAATCACATTCAGAATTGGGCTTGAATCAAGCCAAGAGCATCAGCTGATGCTCAGAGAAAGTTTAGTGTATAAGGCAAACCTTGGCCTGTCAAGAAGCATGATAATAGCAGGGTACAGGTCTAGAGAAAAGTCAAGAATAGGAGTCTGACAGGCTGACATAGGATGTCACAGTTCATGAGTAAGCAAAACTCAAGAATGAAGGATGATTCATATTATGACATTTTATTCAGAAAATTTTATTAGCAGGTGAAATTCTATCAGCAACTGGGCTAGAAATCAGAGAACAAGTAGAGTTTTTAAGAAGTTAACAAGAGGAGAAAGGTAGTGTTCCAGGCTTCTAGGGACTACACCGAGATTTAGGCACAAAGATGGCGGCAGAACCTCAGCACAAATGCTGCATGTGTCACTTGGATCTGGAGCCTTATAAACCTCTCATTTACAATTGGGGGAGGGGGCAGTACGAATCCACATGTTGGGGCCATGTAGACCACAGCTGTGTGGGATGACGGCTGCAGGAGCGAGGCAGCATACGGTGTGATAGAATGTTAAATAGAGGGCGATTTTCAAAACCAAAGATGAGATTAACAAATTGGGGTATGAAAGTCCTGTATATGGTGTTATTTTAAAGATTACTTACTAGTAAATCCACAGGATCTGATTAGAGGTTTCATTAAATAAAAATACTCCAGAGTCTTGGTCTCTATTGCAAAATGCAAAATGTGTGAAACTCTAACATACTTATGGAATGTGAACACATTATTATTTATAGATGGAAGCTAATGACTGGAATGAAAGCAGAACGATTTAGTTAAATAAGCAAATGATCAAAATTGACAACATGAGTGTAAATAAGGCCTGGATTAATTAAGTTGCTTATTATTTTTTCTCGCAGCAGACATTACTTTGTGTTTGGTCTATACGTAAGCTATATATGAAGATAGATAAGTGCCTGTGCTGAGAGGCAGAGATAAAGGGAGAGACAGAAAAAGAGAGACAGGCAGACAGAGGTGAGCAGATACATACAGCTGAAGGTCAGGTTTTGATTAATGTCGAAGAAGTAATTCTGGCTAACAACAGATACTGCAAGGGTAAGCAAAAAATTTGCTTTTCTCCTTACTCCCTCTGCTCCAGTTCACTGGACTCTCTGTCCCTGGAGAGACCCACAATTCTCCTGCCTCAGGGATTTTCACCTGCTGTCATTCTCGCCAAGCCAGGAAGACTCTGGTGGCTTGGACCACATGCTCCCTTCCTTCAAGTCTCTGCTGAAATGTTTCGTTATTGGAGAGGTCATCCCTCTGATGTATGGAGTAGGGATCCTCCACTCCTCACAACATTCTGAATTCGCCTAACCTTGCCTTATTTTCTCCAAAGCATTTATCACCCGATGACATACTACTTTTTAAAATGCCTTTATTTGCTCTCTCCTCCTGTTAAGATGGTTCGATGGAGCAAATGAAAACACAGGGCATCCAGTTAAATTTGAACTTCAGACAAACAACAAAAACCTTTTCAGTTAATTATGTCCTATCCAGGCGTGGTGGCATGCACCCATGGTCCCAGCTACTACAGAGGCTGAGGCGGGAAGATGGCTTGAGTCGAGGAGTTCAAGGCTGCAGTGAGCTATGATGGCATCACTGCACCCCCGCATGATGACAGAGTGAGACCCTGTCTCTTAAAAAAAAATTACATTCTAACTATTGCATCAGACATATGAAAAATATTATTACTTGTCCTTGTCATTACTAATTCTGACAATGTATTCATTGTTTAATTATTTAAGTGTCCCAAATATTGCATGGAACATACTTGTACTAAAAATTTATTTGTTGTTTATCTATAATTCACCCCTTTTTCCTTTCTTCCCCTTACTCCTTCACCTAGAATCTAAACTACTTGAGGTTAACCTATTTGAGGGCAGAGACTTGGAACATTGTGTTCATTGCTGCGTTCCCAATACCTTGACCAGTGCCTGGTATAAAGCAGAATCTCAACATATATACATTGAATGAATTAATCGTTCCATTTCTCTGGAATATCCATCCCATCCTTAATTCTCATCTTGCTTAAACCTCTTAATATAATGATTAAATAATCATTTATCTCTTGCTGTCATGGAAAACATTTTGTTTTCTCTCCAGGTTCTAGCAGATAGTTTGGAATTTGCTCGATGCAGTAAGTTTGCAACATTCAACTATGGTAAGCAAAAAATTGAAAATATTTTGGCATATCATTTATGCATTCTTAGACACTATAAAAAACTCAAATATTGAACAGTTTTCAGGTTGGATATGTATATAAATTTAAATAACATAGATAAAATGTGTTAATTTTATATATGTATTTATGCTTATGTATCATATTTTTAAAAATCTTAAACTTTATTATATTCGCATTTTTGACTTTAAAGTTTATTATATTCACATTAAATGAACAGGATGTCATTTAATACTCCTCGTCATCTCTGGACAAGATTTTATCATTCTATTTCATTAGTCTCTCGGTATAAACAAACTGCGAGAGAGAGAGATTACACAATATCCACGATTAAACTGTTTTAGAGTGTTGTTGCTCTTTTTTACCCCCATCTTTAATTGGTAATTAAATTTAGTTTATCTTTTTTATTGTTCAGAGAAGATAATCCTTTTTATATTTAAAGACAGAATAAGAATTCTATAGATAATGAAATAATGACAGCTGTGTATATATATGCCTATATATAGAACTGTAAACTGCAAAACACTAGTATGTCATTTTACTGTCTGATGTTTTAATTAAATCATTACCTTTTACATTCAGAATGGCAAAATCCAGTGTTTTACTGAGCACCTACCTGAGTTAAGTGTTTTGTGTTTAATTGTACCTCTCAAAAAGATATGTTCAAGTCCTAATCCCTGGTATCTATGAATATGACTTTATTTAGAAATAGGGTCTTTGCAGATGTAATTAAGGTGAAGTCATTTTTGAGTCGTGTAGGCCTTAAGTCCAACATAACTGGTGTTCTTAAACACCAGTTTAAGACACATACAATGAGACACATACAATGAGGGAAGACACATACAATGAGGGAAACATATAATGTCCCTGTAATGTATGTGGAGACACATACAATGAGGGAAGACAGCCATGTGAAGACAGAGACAGCAATTAGAGTTATGTTGCTACAGGTAAGAAGTGCCTGGGGCTACCAGAAGCTGGAACAAGCAAGGAAGGAGCCTTCCCTAGAGGGGTTCAGAGGAAGCACTGCCTGACTGACATCTTGAGTTTGGCTTTCTAGCCTTCAGAACTGTGAGAGAATCAATTTCTTTCGTTGAGGCTATGCAAATTGGTGGTTTGTTATGGTAGCAAACAAATATAGTAGGCATTTAATCAAATTTAGGCTTTGGGATCCAGTTTTCTGATCTATAATAATGTTTATTGTCCACAGAAGTATAAATAATTACTTCTTCCCTTGTACTCTTTTAGCACAGATTTATTATATTTGGGTTCCCCCACTCTCTTAGACTGTGAGCTTTTTAAGGACAAAGTTCATTATCATTTATTATTGTAACTTCAGAACTCATAATAGCGTCTGGCATGGAAAGTAATAAATAAAATCTTGAATTAGCCAATAGATTATTTTTAAATAAAATTTACAATGATTTCTGTACACTTCCAGCCAATAATATACTGAAAAAAATATACTGTTGCTCTCAAATACACACGATGAATTCTATTTTATGTTGTTTTCTATTTATTAAAATATTTTTTTGAAAAGAATGAGGCTCAGCATTTTAAGATACTTGTTTCTTTTGTCTATATATCTTCACTTTTGAAGGGAAGAACTCTCTTCCTTTATTTAGAGTTTGTGTTTAGAGGGGAACCGAGGTTTGAGTTATCTACTCTTACGTACACACAGCGTAGACTATTTTTTACTACTTGCAGCTATTACTTATTTCAAATTTTGGTGAATTGAAACAAAACCAAACAATTTTATTTCTTTTTTTTTTCCTTTCAACTTTTATTTCAGATTCAGAGGGCACCCATGCAGTTTGTTACAAAAGTACACTGCATGATATTGAGGTTTTGAGAATAAATGATCTGTCAGGTAGTGACCATAGTACCTAATATGTAGTTGTTTAGCCTTGCCCCTATCCCTGTCTCTCCTCTTCAGTAATCCCCAGTGTCTGTTGTTCCCATGTTTATGTTCAAGTGTACCCAATGTCAAACAATCTTTAGTACATCTTTGTAGTTTAGCTTTCCAGAATAAAGTAAAACTTTAAAAAAAGAGAAAAAGAAGAGAAAAATGCCTAAAAATCTTGGTGTTGGAAATAGGAACTTACAATAGAAGTGTAACCTCAAGTACAAGTATAGCCACAATGTAGATTCACAATAGCAAAGAATGCCGCATTTTTAAAGAAGAAAAGACCTTCAAGGTTTAAAAAGAGATAATGCAATGCTAATAATCAATTAGACTAAAAAAATTGAGCCTGAAAACCATAATCTGACTTTCTTTGTCCTTGGGTAAATTAATCAGCCATTAATTTCTCACTAGAAATTGTTAATAAGAGCAAATGTTCTCTCAGGAGTGTTGTTAGAATTTCTTGAGGTCTATAAAGCATTTTGGAGGTAAAAATGTTGCTATTCTCACACTGATGGACGTGGATCTAGATTCCTGGGTCTATCTTTATCAGTTTGTATGCCACTCACTGGGTGTATTGGTAGGTCCACTATGGTTATATAAAATAGCAGAAATGGGTGATAAACAGCCTTCAAAGAATAGGCTTTGGTTTTAATGGAAGCATTATTATTTACCTATGACATCTTAATTAGCTTTCAAAAAATTTAAAAGGATGAAAATGAATGGCATTTGAAAACTCTTATAACCCTGCAAAGTATTATATTCAAGGTTATATTGGGCATCTCTTTATTTTTCTCATTTATTATTTATTGATTCTGGTGGACAATGAGACTTAATTCCATTCAATTCAATTTTCCATTTTGCATCTCAAAACAGCAGTGTGTGTATTTTTGGAAAGAGATAAAAGTAAAAATTATTCTTTCACCCAAACACTTTACTCCCATTAAAATACAAAGAGTAGCACAACAGTTATGTTTGCCAAGACGACTGAGATCCAGAAAGGGATTTTAACATCTGACAATATCCTTAGTTCATACTTATTATGTGTTCATTTGTAGATATACTTGAATATTTTTCTATCAATGTCAAGTCACATGTAAGTCATAGTTAGTAGCCATCATTCTACATTACAGGGACTTTTAGATTCCTTTTTATATTTTTAAAATTTTGAATTCGTATTAAAATTAATATTATAATATCCATAAATAAATCACTTAGAGTCTCAACATCCAAACACAATCGAAAAAAATAGAAATGTGTATAGACAAATATAAAAAGAATATATGTGCTGAAAAAGTTTGTGAAATATTTTCAACAAATATATTTAAATAAGAGCTTAAGTCAGCATTATAGCCTTAGTTATGTATGTAATATATTTTGTGAGGCCTGAAAACATAGAAGAAACACTGCATAAAATATGTTTCTGATTAACTTGTCTACTTACGGATGTAAGTTTTGTTTTTAGCTGCTGTGGTTTATACTCTTATGAAATCCTTACCAGAACTATTACCTGTGGTCTTGGTTTCACATTGTTCATTACCATTTATAGATGAACACCTGCCATTCCTATTCTCTTTCTTCTGAAAAACACATTAATTCACTACAACAATTTACTCATAAAACTATAATCACTAACTGCCTTTCCTTTATTGAACTCTAGAGCTTTGGCTTTATAATTCTCCTTGGCCTATATATGCAGGAAAGGGTATTGAAATGGTCTATATTTATTTCTTCTCTCTGACATAGATGGAAACAGGTAAGCTATACTGATCTCTGGTGTCATTATTTATGATATGTTGAGATTTTAAATTTGATTTGCTAGGTCATAAAAGAACATTAGGAAGAAATGAGATAGAAGTTAAAGAGACAGCAACATTTTTCCCACATGGATCTCACTATGCTGCCCAGGCTTATCATGAACTCCTGAGTTCAAACAATTCTCCTGGCTCAGCCTCCCAAAGTGCTGGGATTATAGGCATGAGCTACCATGCCCGGCAGTTTAGTTCTCCCTGTTTCTTTTCTGTTTTCTATGCCAATGTACTGATTATAGAAAATGTTTGTGATAGAGTAGGAGGAAAATCAGTTGTCCATATGTGATAAACTCATTTAAACAGAGGGCTTTTTTTCCTATGAAACTTTTATTTGTTGGGTGATATCTGTAAGGATTTTAGTAAAGGAATTAATATAAGCAGAAAACACTTCTAGAGCATAACTATTATTCTTGAGCTCTGAAAGAATTTATCCACTTCGTATGTGAACAGTTTATCCCCAGAGTATTTTTTCAACGTTCATCACCAAAGGATTAGGCCCAATTATAATTAATTCTTTAATAATGAAATTGATACCCTTTTCAAGTATTTAGACTAGATACTAGATTAGAGTACACTATAAAATATGCTTCTGAATAATTATGACCTAATTAATTATTTTAGACAGCTTTTTAAAGTTTAATTTACTAATTGGACTCTCCAAAATTGAAAGCAGGAAATAGAGCTGTTCAGCCCCCCAGAGGCTTCATTCTGTTTGGCACAAAACCAGATTGAAAGTTGACTTAATTTGTGCTGTTTTGCATGGTTAGGTTTGACAAGTGTGTTTGGGTTTCATAAAATACTCAAAGTTCATTTTTGGCCTGAATTTTTTGCAACTTCAACCCAAATTGATAAGATTGTAATCCAAAGCATGGCAGGAGCTCTGGAAATAATATCTATTGCTGTCACCTTCTTTAAGGCTTGTCGCATGGGTGTGTCTTTGTGGAAATAAAAACGTAGAGGTGATATTGCCAAATAATTATATTCAGCCCTGAAATACGACAGCACATATATGTTCTACAACGATTTCTACTTGATCTGTGTGGTCTTCAACAAATATCTTCTGAGTCTTTATTTCTAGCCCAGGGCAGTTTGATTCTAGGGGAGGATGTATGCCAGGATAAAGAAGTAGGGAAATTTAAGTGAATCTTTAGAGTTCAGGACCTGTGTCCATATCCCTATTTCTCTCATCTGCCTTTCTACACCACAGAGCAAAAAAGTGCAGTTGGTATTGATGTTTTGCCTGGAATCCCCTACACCTCTACATTACAAGGTCTCCTTACAAACTAATTGCTTGGCCTCACTTCCATTCATACCATGTTAGTTATTTGTTTCAAAGTTAATGTAAATCTTTTGGAAAGCTATGGTTTTCATATCTTAGCATTTGAAGAAATTTTTCTCTAAGGAACTCCAAGTAAAGCATCTTAAATGTTAAAAAAGAAAAGCCTCTTGGAACTAACTGACTCTAGAAAATGGCTATATTTATATTGATAAATTTATATTTATATTGATGGACTACTTTTAATATTTAAATGGCATTGAAATACATACCTTCAAATTCCAGTTCCACCGTTCCCCTTGACTATTTTTCTGCTCAATATAGAGGGCAGAATTTAAAGTCAACTGTAGAAGTTCAATACCCATTAAGACTATTTTTGCATAATGGACATTTGAAAAAAATAGATAGGTATGAGCTGTATGATTTTGATAAGGGAAAACTACCTTTCATCAAAATCTATAACATTAGGCTCTTCTTGACATTTCAACAAATTAAAAGAAACACTTTTGAAAAAGCATGTCTGTTTTGTAAGCTAGGGGAGAATCTCACAGTGGGACAAACTAACTGGCTTGTTTGGCAGGAAGATTTTCCCACCATTTTGATCTATGATCCCAAAGCACACTGCATCAAGGCAATGTATAGTAACACTCATGTAATGTGTATTTCCAACCTATCCCTGAAAATTTTAAGGTTTTATTCAGGTTTCATAGACATATGAGTGCAGATTCAGTAGCCCATATTCATACATCTTAGGACTCTAAATGGTGATCAAGTTGGAAAATGCAATTAGTTTAAGCTAATGGATTATGCGAGGGAAAGCAACCAAACCAAAAGCAACTGGATAATCATCATCATAACAAAGAAGTGAAAATCTCTCTCACCTTTCCATGTTCTGTTTTTTTAAGCATCTTTTATGTGCCAGGCATTGTATTAGCTATGTTACCAATATTATTTCATTTATTTCTAATTAGGCACTGATTATTAATTATTCCTATTTATAAATTGAATATTAGATTAAGTATAATTCACAATATTTGCTGCAAGATAATGCCATTTTGCTCATAGCCTTTGCTCACTGACTCTGCTCTCTCTCTCCCCAGATGATGACATGGCGTCCATGTCACTGAGTTTTTTTTTTGTTTTTTTTTTTTTTTTTTGAGAACCAAGAAATGTGATGCTTAATGTTAATCAGAGGCACAAAGACTGGAAGTTTAAGATTTTCTGAAATCATGCTGTACCTCTGGCATATAAAAGTTCAGTGTTGCAGAAATAATTAAGGTTTATAGGTTTGCTTACATGTCCAGTTCATAGGCGGTTATGAGCACCCTCAAGGACTCTGGGGATCAAGGGAAGCTACTCTGATATATGCTACTATCCTATGTGGTGTTTACCTTGCTTCTGGTAAAATGTATTCTTTGCTAATTAAATTGGGAACATAATTTTGCCATTGTTTGGGTGAGAGTGTTTGTGAGCATGTGCGCAAATGTGTGGTCACTGCATTTATGTGGGTGGATGATATGTGGGTATTGTAGACTGTGTGTGCATGTCTTTGTGTGGGTACATGTGTATTTGTGTTTGTGTATGATCCTGCATGTAGGTATATATTTGTGTGGTCTTTTCTATCTGACTCATAATTCAATTCATTTATATCTTTTTCCCATCTTGTGAATAATTACTTTGTTCTCTTGTAATTTTTGTCACTCTATCTAGGGCACTAAATTTCCTCTCCCCTTCTCCCTGTAATTTTTAATCTTTTAAAATTTGCTGGTCATTACCAATTAAGCCAAAAGATAGTGAAAAGAAGGAAAACTTTAAACCAATTCGCACGGTATCTTCTTATACACACATTATTTTCTGTGTGTATAACAAAAAATAATGATAAAATGAGAAATTGTATCATTTTGACTTTCCTATAGATCTCAAAATAGGGGGAGCACATTTTGGTCAGATTTGATTAAGAATTTGAGAAGTGATTATGATGGATTTCAAGACAATATAATAAATATTCAAAATCATCCTCGACTTTTTTTTTTTTCCCCTCAAGATCTTTTTTGTTTTCCTGTTTATCATCTTGTCTGCAGTGACTGCTAACTATTGTCAGTGGGATAGATTGTTTTTCAGTAGAGAGGAAGAAAACGAGAATATCAGCTTTATTTGATATTCAAATGTATGGCCAGATTTGAGATTAAGCAGACAAGGAAGCATCCTCTGATATGCATGGCACCTTTGTGCCTCTCCCCTCCCCTCCTCTTTTTTGGGACAGAGTCTGGCTCCATCACCCAGGCCTGGAGTGCAGTGGCACACTAAAGGCTCACCGCAGCCTATATCCTTCACCTCCTGGATTCAAGCGACCCTCCCACCTCACTAGTATCTGGAACTACAGGTGTGTGTTACAATGCCGGCTATTTTTGTTGTTGTTTGTTTTTATTTTTTGTGAAGACGGGTTTTCACCATGTTACCCAGGCTGATCTCAAACTCCTGGGCTGAAGCGATTCACTCACCTCAGCCTCCCAAAGTGCTGGGATTACAGGCACAAGCCACTATGCTGGCCACCCTTGAGTTTCTAATTGGATTGTGTGAAGAATGGTAGAGTGGCAGCATGCAACCCCTAAGAGCCCTAGAAATGAGAAGGAAAGGTTTCCTTTTCTTTCTTTCTTTCCTTTTTTTTAGGCCTAAAGAGTGGGGCTGAGGGAATAAAAGAGAAAAACTAAACTAATGCTACAGAGTACTGGAGCAGGAGAGAGAAGAGTAGATGGTGTGTGTGTGTGTGTGTGTGTGTGTGTGTGTGTGTGTGTGTGTGTTTGGGGTGCAGAATAGTTAGTTGTTATTAGAAGTGCTGGCGTAAATTAGCATAATCCGTTTCATAGACCAAAAAGAAAAATCATACCCTCCAACCCCCCTACACACACTTTTATGGTGGGGTTTATTTTATTCAGGAATATTTTAATATGGTAATATGTAGGTGGTGGGTAAAATCCCTTAGTCTTCTCATTTCACATATTATATTATAGAAACATATAAAAGAGTTTGTTTATAAAATTCATTAGCTAATGAGTAAGCAAAAGTTTTATCTTCACGTATATAAAGGTGGAAATATTTTAGTAACAAGAAAATAAACTTCGAAATTAGTGGAAAGAGAAACATTTAAAACTGATTTCTAGTCTTCTACAAACTATTTACCCCATCTCCACTGTGAATTATCCCTCTGAAATATTCATATTCTCAAAATAAATTTCTTTGCTGAAAGTAAACAATAGGTATTATGTGAAATACTATGTGATAAATGAAATCATTACATTCTTATTCACATCTTGGGCCAGGCTTTCTTCTTTCTTTCCTTCCTCACTCCCTCTTTCCTTCCTCCTTTAGTCTTTTCTTCCCTGTCTCTCTCATTCCTACATTCCCTGCCTTCTTCACTCCCTTTCTTTGTTCCTCATTTCTTTAAACATTCTCTGAGTGTAGTACTCAGTACTAGCAGAAGGTCTGGTACTGTTGCATGGCTGAATAGATTCATCTACTGTGCACTAAGCTTTGTGCTCCGAGTGATGGACTGTTCTCCAGAATGGTAGGGATATGGAGGAGGCTCATTTTGCTCATGTCCAGCAGAGAAGATGGATACTGAAGTAGAGGCATGTCCTAGGTGCTTTGAGAATACAGAAGAGAGGGAGAAACTTAACATCACCTAGGAGGAGTTAGGTCAGGAAAAGTGAGGTCAGAGTCCTGGGTCAAAATTCTGATATCTGAAAGTAATGATACTTTTTGGAAGGGTGAGTGGGTTTGCTTTGGTGTTTCCATGGGGGATAGAGGAGGGTAGTGTACCTGTTACTGTATTTGTTTTATTATTTTTTCCTATTGAGTTCAACAACCTTTTTTACTTATTTTCTTTACCCAATTCCCATTTCACAGCCCTAAATTATTTCAGAGAATTTGATGCCATTGAGTTTTGGAAATACTGGTGATGAGGCAGAAATGTACTTATTACCCGTTATAATATTATCTTATTTGTAATTCTATAAGGTTCTCCTTCCCCCTCCACCACTTATGTGTATAAATGAACATCATGCTTTGGTTTACAAGCAGACATGGGGACAGACTGCACAGTGGAATATCTTTGAAAGGCAGAGATGCCACGGGCTGGTATCCTGGGAGGAGACAGCAGGAAACAGCAGCTATGTAAGTATTTCCTACATAGTTTTCAGGGGCAGAGCAGTTGGGTCTCAAAAACATTATTATGCTTTTGCTACAGGCAACTGTTGTCTGGGTGAACATAATCCCACAAACTCTTCAAGGGCATCAACAGGCAAGTTTTCCAGCTGCCTTCTCCCCTGATAAACTAGTAATGGTAGAAATGAAGCCATTTTGCAAATGATGCTAACTTAACAAAAGGTCATATTTCAGCACAAAGAAATTCATACTCCATTTCCGATCTAAAGCCTCAAGATGGTCTCACAAAGATTAAGGGGAAATGCAAAATATAGTTATCAGTTTTGTGAGGTTAAAGGAGGTGGCATATGTGAAACTGCAAAGTGCTCTGCAAACCCAAATGATATTGCTATCATTTTTACTAAGTAGAAGTCAACCACAATTAGAAAGATAGAAGTAATCACTCTTGTCTTGGACAAGTCACTTAACTTCTCAGAGTCTTTGTTTCTTTATCTGTAAATTGTTTAATGATACTACCTTACAGAGTTGTCAATATTATAGATAACATGAAAGTTGCTAAGCACAGATCTTGGCAGATGGTAGGCATTCAATAAATGGTAGTTATTTTTATTGTGATTATAAAAGACATTTCTAACCATTCACCATTTTAGAAAAATCTCACAGAAGAGATTCTTTTAAATTGTACTAACAAAATAAGTACTTGCAATCCAAGCCATCTCGCATTCCATGTGTTCAAAAATATCAGAAAACACCTGTGACTTTATATTTCAAGTTTCAGTCACCATGGGGAATTTTTAAGAATGAAGTTTAAACCTTTAAAGAATAAGAAGTGCATTGGAATGTCTGAAAAAATAAAAGAAGGAGTAGAAGAAAAAAGAATAACAGAGAAAACACAACCCTTTTATGGCAACAGCCCAGGACAAGTGGATGATTTTCAGAATGATAATAAGCACTCACTACCCCATGGCTCAGGGCTGCTCTAACTTCATGCACAGTGGGGAACCTTCTAGGCTTTTCACTATCAAATTGTACATGCAAGTTATTTGTAACAGAACATTGAAAAGTCAATGAAGGCAAACCTGGTAGGCAGCTACTGTCAGAAAACATCTGAATCAATAGGACACTCTCAGAATTGTCTTTCCCAAGCAAAACACAAAACTGTATTAACCAAAAGCATGACAGCACTGTGAAATTTCCTCACTGCAGTAACTTAAAGCTACATAGACCTAGGGAAGTTGGCTTTAGTGCCTCACCCAACAGGTCAGAAAATAACAACAAAATGTCATTATGGATCATGTTATTGAGCAGCACTTGAGGCATATGATAACTCTGATCAACATGCAAAGTCATAAACTTAAAATCTTTAATCATGTATATAATGCAAGAACATTAAAATAAACTAGCATAGGCTCATAAAAGGATTCTTTTTTTTTTTTTTTTTTTTAATCTTTTTCTTCTCCTACTATTGTTCTATTACTAAGGCTTCTACAGAATGGTAGATTAAGCAGAAAAAAATAACAAGAATAAAAACATTAAAACATTTGTTTTCCACTGCTAAGAGATAAACTTCAAACACTTTAATTTAACCTTCATGATCTCATTACAGCTTCAACTTTAACCAATTGTCCTATGTGCTTAACTGAATTCTTTACTAATTAAAATGGAAAACCAGCATGGAAGGAAGTCATGTAAGGCCAAGATGGAATGCCCTTTCCTTTGCCAAGCTTTTCAGGCACTATTAAGCTATGTCTACCTGCTGGCTTCCAAAGCACTTCTAATCTTCATACTATTATGTTTTAATTAGTTAAAAATGCCCATCCATTCCAGTATAATATAAATTACTCCAGGGTGGAGACTGTCCCATTCATTTTTGTGGCCCAGAAGTGTGAGGTGACAGAGCAGCAGCCTTGTATCTAGAAGTCCTGTTCTCAAATGCTGACTCTGCCAGTTATTAACTGAGAAAGTCATTTAACCTTTCCGATCCTCTGCTTCCCCATTTGTAAAATGGTGATGACGTCTACTTTTTATTGTAAGGATTAGTGGACTAGAGAATAATGTTTGTGTATTAGAGGATATATACCTATGTGTATATGAGTGTGTCTCTTGCATTGATAAATGCCAGCTAAAAATTTATTGGTGAGCACATAAGGAAAGCTGTTGAAAATACTAAAAACTATAGATTATTTCCTTCTTATTGACTTAACACTGAAACACCAATTCTTGAACAAGAATATTCCATAATACACCGATTAGAAGTTACATGGTAGTATTAGAAAACTTGACGGCTATAAATTTGCATTCTTATTTAGAATCAATGCTCCCCTCCCTATTATTCTATTTAATTTTAGAGAAATGGCAGTTTAAAATACCCCTAGCTTCACAAATCTTCTGAAGAACAGTCAATGTATCAAAACAGATAATCAAATGAAGACAGGCTAATTCCAGCCTGAGTAGTTAAAATGTGGCATATTTATAACTCATAAATCCTAAATTATCTTAAACCCATCTATTTCTTTTGCTGATTGCCTAAACTGAACTAGTTTTCCATGATTAATTTTAGGGCTTATGATATAAAAGAGAGATGTTCTAAAATCATGAACTCATTGCGTTTTATATTTACATCTTATCTTTCCATTAAAGAATTGGCAAAAAGATTCCATTTTGGACAACTACATTTTTCAATAAATCATCAGATAAATGGATAAACAAAATGTGATATATACATACAATGGAATATTATTCAGCCTTAAAAAGGAAGAAAATTTTAACATGTGCTACAAGAAGGATAAACCTTGACAATATATGAAATGAAATAACTTAGTTACAAAAGGAAAAATACTGTATAATTCCACTTATATGAGGTAGTTAGAATAGTCAGGTTCATGGAGACTGAAGGTAAAATAGTGGCTTCCAGGGTCTGTGGGGAGGGGGAATGGAGAGTTATTGTTTGATATGTATGGAATTTCACTTTGGGAAGATGAAAAAATTCTGAAGGTAGATGATGTTGATGATCGAATATCAGTGTGAATGTACTTAATAACACTGAGCTGTATACTTTCCAATGGTTAAAATGGTAAATTTGATGTAATATATATTTTACCACAATTTTAAAAAAGTGCTAAAGATACAGCTCTTGAAAATAAAAGCTTTTTGTTACAGGGACGTAGGATTTTTTCAGGGACATGGATAACTTTTGTGAAAAAAAGTAAGGGAACAAAGAACTTTTAGTAAAGTTACTGCTATGATAGAGCTGGGTAAAAAAGTTGTCACTTTGGTTCAACCAGCATTGAGTATCTTCACTGTGTCAGGTTCTGAGATATGAGGATGCTCTGCCTGCCACACTTGTGGAGCTCACTCTCTTACACAAAGAGAAATTCATCAGATATTATTTCAGTTTAAGTCCATGAAACAATTTGCATAATGTCTAGGAGTACAGTTTTTAGCATTACACAGACTTGGTTTGCATCTGGCTCAAAATCTATAAGCTATGTTGTTTTGAGCAAGTTGGTTTGTCTTTCAGAATCTGTCTTCTCATTTATGAAATATAGATATGAATATGCACTTCACAGGAATGAAATGACATGGGAAGCATGCAGCAGGGAGTAAGTGCTCAGTTACCAGCATCCACTGTTACCATAAGCCCTGGATCAGAGGGATGGGCTGTCTGGGGCTGTCTGACAGTAGCCTGGTATAACTGGGTACAAAGATCTGGCCTGGTCTTATCAAGCCACTTTCATAATTGTTGATGCCAGCACACAACAAGTACAGTATTTGTTTGATCATTGTGCATGGAGTTATTACTGAAAACATTTTAGTTATATTTATATTCAGAGTTAAGATAAAAAATTGAAAATTAAAAACTTGATATTTTCTTGTTTCGGGTGGCCAGGTATAAGGAATGTTATAGCTAATACAAATAATGATTTCCTTCATATAGAAGTAAATCTTAAAATTTACTTTATGAGTGGATGGTTTTACATTTGAGGTATTGAAAAGAATGAAAATTAAAATGTAGGTAAGCAATATTATATAATCATGTATTTTACACTTACTTTTACATTTTAGAAAAAATGAAAGCAGTTATCTCTAGCCTGTTATATTTTGATATGGTTTGGTTGTGTCCCCACCAAATCTCATCTTGAATTGTAGCTCCCATAATTCCCACCTGTTGTAGGAGAGACCCAATGGGAGGTCACTGAATTATGGGGGCGGGTCTTTCTTGTGCTGTTCTTGTGATAGTGAATAAGTCTCATGAGATCTGATGGTTTTATAAAAAGGAGTTCCTCTGCACATGCTCCACTGCCTGCCGCCACATAAGACATGCCTTTGCCCCCCATTCACCTTCTGGCATGATTGTGAGGCCTCCCCAGCTATGTGGAACTGTGAGTCAATTAAACCTCTTTCCTTTATAAATTACCCAGTGTTGGGTGTGTCTTTATTAGCAGTGTGAGAACAGACATACACACCTCATTAACAAAGCTTCTATCATAAGATTTGCAAGACCCACTGGGAAAATGTGTATATATTAAAATAAAGAAACTATAGGCTCCTAAGTATAGTATTGAAGAAAATGTACCACTTCAAGAGCAGTGCAGGGGATGCTGCATTTAAGGCTGAAGTCCCACCTATCTCAGTTCCTGTATTCAAATATCTTCACTCATACTATCTATACATTTATCACTCCAGGACCCCACACTGTCAGAAATTCCTTAAGTTATTTGTTTATTTAAATTAACAATTGTGGGGTGCGGGTGGGGGAAGTGAGAAGCAGAGGGGATGCAGGATGCAGGGCTGGTGTGAACACTTTGGTCCAGTTACTTTTTCCTTAGACATTTCCCCATACCAGCTGTACTGAGTCATTTTGATCAAGAGACAAGTTGGGTTAGAAAATTGGAAGCCAAAACCACTTTAAAGAAAAGGCAGCTAGAGAATATCAGATGGGAAGCAGAATTACCTCAGGAAGAAAACAAAGGTGAGAAAGAGAGAGAAGCCTGTGTGAAAAGCCAGCTTTAGTTATTTTTCACATTTTGGGCAGGGTCACCTGAGTATCAGGAAAATGGAGAAACTTGTTTTTCCTTGTGTGCCTCTCACTCACACGGTCGCCGTAACCAATGCTAAAAATATTGTCATTTGGCGTAAGCTGTGGGTTTTCACAGGTTTGTTTGTGTGGCCACTCTGGATGAACAGCCATCTTATCAAATGGAAAGAAAACATCTTAAAAGGAATTTTGTTATGTGACTCATTCATAAGTTGGGGACTGCCTGTATTGCTTCCATTCTTTTAGGGGTCTCAGTGACAAATCTGGCTTTGCCTTTCAAAAAAACACACTAATAATTGTTCAATTCTTAAAATGGGAACAATGGATATAGCCATAAGTATACAATTATTCAAACCCATTTTTTTCTGGAATTATGTTACTAGGAATAATTCAAATAATTATTTTGTTGCATTTTGTAATAAAATGGTATTTATTATAAAGGTTGTGACATATGTAATGCTCATGAGCTTGTCCAACCTGCCTTATTTTGTTGTTGTTGTTGTTGTTGTTGTTATTTTGTTTTGTTTCAGGCTTTCAGCAGCCTGAAGCCATAATTTTTGGTTTCTGTGTCTAATGGTAAGAAGAAAGGAAGGATGAGGAAGGCGCTACCAGAAACAGAAACTGAGAACCCATGACTGTACTCTCTCCCTTGGACATCCCTGCATGGTGAATCTAAGACATAGAGGGTATTAAGAAAACCTCATCTAAAATTAGAAAAAATATTTCAAAGGACAAAAGAGAAAGAACATCTAAAGCTAACCTTCATAGCTCAAATAGTATATGCCTGATAAAAATATATAATGTCCTAGGAGATGTTATAGCCAATTGTGTCAATGCCACATGCAAATATAAAACGGATAAGCAAAAATGCTGAGCAACTTGCAAAACTACTGCTAAGAATTATTTCTTACAATATATTTCAGACTATTGAAAAATCATATAATATCACTTTGGGGGGTCATATGAGTTAGAAACCAATGTATTTTGAGCATTTGTTTAGAGGCATTCTCCTTAGTCTGAAACATTTTGTACAAATTCATAAACACAGGCTTTGCCAGGATCCCTTTGAAAATGGAAAACAAAAACAATCACAGGATTAAGCAATTCATATCAACCATAAGAACAGGGGACATAAATTGCTCAAATGTACAATGGAGCATATGCTGAGCCAGATTTTTCATCTTTCAGAACAGAAAAGAACTAAAATTGTTAGTATTTGTACTGATTCAATTCCAAGGAAAGGAGGAAAATGCTAAGATATTTATTATGAATTATTTTCTGCTGAAACAGGAATAGTTATTATTAAGACTGGGATATACTCGTCTTTAGAGGCATAACAAGATTTTACATGGAAAGAAGAAGTGGTATTAGGACTGATAGCCCATGTCAGTATTGTAAAGGGATTTTTATGGTGTTATCAAAAGAGTGACTCAAACAGCAAAGCCACTTAAAATGGTGAATATGAAAATTTTCATCTGAAGATAATTAATTGAGGTTTTAAAATGAGGAGAAACAGTATTCTGTATCATGAGGGAAAAATGGAGCAAAACAAGCATCTTTGTCAACTGAGATTTATTTGGTAAAAGAATAATGCTGCGATTTCAATTTCAGACGTCACATACAAAATTTTTTATTTTTTAAAATAAGAGTTGCCATGTAATGGCATCATATTGCCCTCAACTTTAAAAGGGTGCATGTAATAACAATGTGTGGGATGCAATTTATTTCTGGACATCTACTCAGCCTACAGTTTGGTTAGGTCTATTTTCTCTGGAGAAAATGGGCCCCTTTGTTATTCCAAAGAAAATAATTTCATGGTAAGATAGAAAGCATTTTTGCTACCCTTCACACCATGATGCACACTGATTCAGCCTACTTCTAGGGCTATGAAGACTGTCTCAAGCCTTACTCTTGACCATTCTGAAAGGGAGTCATGCTATTGAGATTGTCCAATTTCTGTATTTGCTTTAAGAAGCAAGAGGCCTTCAAGGAGAGGGTTCGTGGTGGACTCCTCCCAAAGCAAGCCTGCATCCTACTCTATCAAATCCAAATTGCATCTTGTCTTCAAGATTTCCAACCAGACTTTTCTCCTTTTCGTTCTTCCTTTACACTTTCCCTTACTCTTTATTCCATCTAGACTTCTATATACAGTTATGAATCACTCAACGACAGGGATACATCCTGAGAAATGCATCATTAGGCAATTTTGTTGTTGTTGAAAACCATAGTGTGTACTTATACTAACCTAGATGGTACAATCTACCTCACACCTAGGCTGTATGGTTTAGCCTGTTGTTTCTGGGCTACAAACCTGTACATGTCACTGTACTGAATATTGTAGGCAACTGTAACACAGTGGTATCTGTGTATTTAAACAGAAAAGGTACAGTAAAAATCTGATGTTATAATCTTAAGGGTCACTGCTGTATATGCAGTCCATCACTGACTGAAATGTTATTAGGTGGTACACGACTATGTTTTATAATTTAAAAGATGTTAATTTATAATAAATAAATTTGAAATAAAAGAATGCCCCTTTGATATTACTAAGATGTTTTAAATAACAAATTTAACAACATTAATTTTTACTTATGTTACTATATTAATTTCTGTAATAAGAAGTTAATAAACATGTCATTACTCTCATATGAAACCTATAAAATAGGATTCATTTTCATTTTTATAGAAGAGGACATTGAGGCAGCTTATTTTGTCTTCCTGCAGACACGCAGGTAATAAATGGCAGAAACAGCACTTGAATACAGTTTTTTATTCAGTGCAAACATTCTGAATTACAAAGGAGAATAATGCAACCCAAGGCAATACGCTGGTATAGACAAGTAAATAAATCATAATGTTATAGCAGATCAAAACGAATAATTCATATAGCTAAATCATTTGGTTGCAAGTGACAAAACACTGAATCATTTGACAAATAAAAACCTAATTTAATCTGATTATGGTTAATCAGATGAGTAGCTTGAAAAGAAAATCTATGACTTATAGTCAACATAACTTTTATTCTCTTTATGAAGCAAACTTTCTTATATTTGTAATTATTCCATATATAAACTACTTGATGACAGAGACTATGCTTTATTTATTCCTATATCTAAAACACCTGGAACTATGTATACGTGGATAATCAATAGCAGCCTGTTGAATAAAGAATGAAGGATAAATAAAGGAATGAATTTCCAAAGTGGTACCAAAGTTTTTAAAGAAAATAAGTCCCGATAATGTAGTATATATAAAAACCTAAGTATATATGGTGAATATCCACTGTATTATTATTTACAAACAAAATAAATATTGTTTTCTCCTTTAGGTGAATTTTATACTTATGGCTATAATTCATTTTGATTTTGGTTCTACTTTTCCCATCAAAAGATTGCTGTCTTTAATAATTAAATTCTCCTACCATGGGTTATTTTTAGCATCTGAAGGACAAATATGCATGATTCAATCTCTTATTTATTGACGATAAGTAGTAAAGTAACGTGCGCACATTAAGTATTTTGCATAGACATTCATATAGGAAGATGAAATATGCCTTACTTTCACTGGTTGTCCCTGTTTAGTTGAGTCCTAAATTGAAAAGGAGAAATCAGAGAGACCTGAGTTTATGGCAACTCTGTTGCATACTAAGTAAGCTAACTTTATAAACCTTTGAATCCGCATTTTCATCATCTGTAAAACCGTTATAACATCAGAAGCGTTCTTTGAATAATTAAATGAAATTTAGTTCAATGCCTACTAAACACCTGACACAAAACGAAAGGCCAGTAAATGCTTCCTTTCCTTTCCCAATTCCCTTCCTTCCATATATGAGCTCTCTTAGGCTTATGTGTGAGAACACGGATCAGGATTAAAGATAAATTATAAATTTAAGAAAAAGGGATTTTTTTTCTGTATGATCATTATTGCCTAAAACAAAAATCAACCAACAACTTTGGTTTTTTCAGAAATATGCCTTTATAAAATGACACATGGTACTCCAAAAACAAGGCAAATGTTCGCAAAAAGAACTTCTTTTCAATAATAATAATCTAAGTTTGTTATGTAATAATATTGTTTATTTAAAAAATAAGTGTTTTTATTTATTATATATATAAATTATTAATTATTTTTAATTAAATATATATATTTTAGTTAGTGATATCTAATATGTCTATAATTTTGTCAATATTATAAAATAATTTTAATTAACATTAATATGCATTATTTTATACATAAGAATTTATATAATATATATAAGAATTTTAACTTAAATACCACTGTAAAGATCTTCATATATTTAATCTGATCTCAGAGAATCTTGGGAAGTATGTTAGGCAGACATTTTTCATTACCCAGATGAGAAAAGAGAGACTCATTGAGATAACTGTTTAAGTGTTGCTGATGGCAGATTGCATGTATGTATTATTATTACATATTATTATTATCTAGTAGTTTTTTAACTGTGTAATCTTAAATGCCCTCACCTTCTCCTATGGATTCTCTGCTCATGAAAACTTAATGTGCATATGCTATTTTTCTTTACTACTTATTAATAAATATTAGATGGAGTTGGATTAAGTCAAGACTCAGATTACCTCTCTCTCTATACATATATAGTAGAGATGTATATAAATATAAATAAATAAATACCTATATAAATGAGCTCTCTTTATACATACATAGTGGAGATACATATATATATTTATTTATTTATAAAGGTTATACAGTGGAGATATATAACCTTTATAAACATCATTCTAATAAACTATATCAAAATACAATTTTAGACTACTAGAGATTAGACAATAATTTACATAAATTTTTGCTAGTGTTTTGGTTGAAAAAAGATTAAATTTGGAGAAGAGGTTTTTTTAACAGTTCTGACACACACATTTTTTAATAACGGCACTTTCAGTTAATATAGTAGATAGAAAAAAATGGTGGGTGGCTAATTAGCACAGATTTTTTTTTCAGTTCTATCACTAGATATAAGAGCTTAGGCAAATGGCTTGACCTCTCAGCCCATATATAAATGAGAATATTAGAGGAGGTAGCCTCTATAAAATGAAAATATTAGAATAGGTGACCTCTACATTTTCTCCTAGCTTTATGCCACTATTACACACACTCACAGGCTTATGCTTTTTTATTGCAGGAATTTATTACTTCTAATAGGGAAATATTGACTAAGTAAAACTTGTCAGGAGCATTTGTAGGTAACATCTGGGGTATTTGCAAATAATATTTATTCTCTAATCAGTCACAAGATGTTTTATTGGTTAAAATCTGCTTTCCATTAGAATCACTCTTACTGAAAACTTTTTGCTGTATTTGGTTTTTCAGGAAAGCAGGGTTGTTAATAATCGTCACACTTTGAGTGAGTGTCTCAACTCCCAGTTGTATTAAAGAGGCTTAGGAAATCTAGGATAATATGAATAGTTTCTAAAAGGATGTCTGAGCATCTGAATGAGTTTTTAAACACACCCTCTTTATTATTAGTATCCAGCATAATCAGAGTTTATAAGGAGCAGACTATGACGTTCTTGAAAGTACTACTGAGCTTCAGCAATCAAAAGAAAGATGACTATAGTTGCCACTTGAACAACACGGGTTTGAACTACGCAGGTCCACTTATCCACAGGTTTTCTTCTGCCTCTGCCAATGCTGAGACAGTAAAACCAACCCCTCCTCTTCCTTCTCCTCAGCCTAGTTAATGTGAAGAGGAGGATGGAGACCTTTATGATGATCCACTTCCGCTTAATGAATAGTAAATACATTTTCTCTTCCTTACTATTTTCTTAGTAACATTTTCTCCACTTTTCCTACTTTATTGTTAAGAATAGACTACATAATACACATAATATGAAAAATATGAGTTAATCAACTATTTATGTTATTGATAACATCCAGTCAACAGTAGACTATTAGTAGTTTACGTTTTGGGGGAGTTAAAAGTTAGGCGTGGAATTTTAGGACTGCGTGGGAGTTGGTGCTCAAGGGTCAACTGTGTTTTAGAATACACTTTCCAATGGCCTTTTATTCTTATATTCTTATAAGAATGTACCTTATATTTTTATCTTATATTTCTTTCTTAAGCACAAAAACATTTTGTGAGCAACAAATGCAATGTGCTGTAAATGTCTTCAGTAATATTATAGTAATATTTTAATCAATTATCAACTTATTCTTAACCTATGAATTTAAAAGCAAAATTGTAAGAGGTTTGTAGAGTTTTCCTGTGCTAAAAAGCTTTCATTTATAAAGTTTTGATTCAAATACAATTCATAAAACTAATTCATGGGCTAGCAACAGATGCACAGTCTATAGATAAAATGTCACTGTATTATCTATTATATTCATCTGATATCATGTTTTATTCCATTTATTGTCTAACACTAACTCATGAGCTCTTTAGTGGCTAAGACATATTAAGAACTCTTATGTTTTGATAATGTCATTTAAGTCAGAGTATTCCTCTTCACAATATCTGATAAAATTTTAAAATTTTATACTTTTATTACGTGGGCTTGAATTGAGTCATTTTCTTTGCATGTAATTTATGAGTGATTTAGCATATAATTATTAAATAATAGGCAATTAAAATATGAGATGAAAACTGCTCCAAACCACATAAAATCCATAAAAGAGGCATAATTTCTTCTTTGGAAACATGTATGTTATTTTTTCTAAGATTACTCTAAATGAACAGGAGATCTCATTACTTGAATGAGATCTCTCCTAGGTATGCTAGGCTAAATCCTATTTCAATACAATTATGAAAATTACAGTTCCAGTCAAATAACTTATATAGGTCACACCTGAACAATAGACCAAATAACTTATACGTAAGTCAGAGCAGAAAATGAGTCATTGATGGCTTTTCACATGAAATTATACTCAGAGGGCTGAGAAATTGTGAGAGAATGAAGTAGATATCACATGGTTCTTGTACAAAGAGCTTAAAACAAAAATGTCTGGTCTTGTCAGTTTAAAAAAATTCAACCACTTTTCAATGAGTATTGCACAGAATCAAAATTATGTTTAAAACAGAATTATATATATAAAATAAAACTTTAAGACAGTCTAATCTTTTAGGTGTTTAAAATGTTTGTTTTGGCTGAATGATTTCATTGTCTATGTTGGGTATTAAGACGATAAAAAAATTCTATGTTAAAAAGACATTTCTCACTTATTTCATATCTTGTAACTCACTCAGATTTTCAGAATTTCAAAAATTGTTATATATGACAGAAAAATCTGATTCTTAAATTATCCTTGTACCCAGAACTAGGTAAACATGCTCACAACCTGCTCTGAAAACTCAAAATAGACTTTCACACATTTAGAGTTAATTTTTTAAATCAAAGAGAAGTCTTTAACAGTGTAAACATTTTGAATTATAAATTTTATAGATTTCTGATTTAAAATATATGGCCATTCATAACAAAAAGTAAGTGGCAGAGTGCTTTGTGTGAAGTCATAACATACAGCATCTTCAGACAGACAGGTAAAAGAAACAGGTGTTCTCTCTGCCTCTCTCATACCTCAAAAATAAATAAAATATATTTCAGAAAAACGTCATTTATATCATCGTGATGATGATTAATTATATCCAACCATTCAAAGTTAAGATGTAATTTATGCATCAAATTTCTTTGTGGGCTAAAAAATTTTATTACGTAAGAATAATTTGTATACATCCTATAAAATTATTTAGAAATTTTCACTTTTATATATCAAACTTACATTTTTTCCATTGAACTTGACTCTAGTTTGGTATGTATTGACACAGATTTTTCATTTTGTTAATTTATTATACTATGTTTTACTCTAATATTTGTTTGAAACTTTTGAAACACTGAGTTTGAAACTGCATTTCAAACTCAATGGTATTAAATGTGATACAACATGGGTCATAAACATGGATTTTGCTTTTCTGTCTTTATGTCATTGTTCTTCATATTCACATATTCAAAATTTATAATTGCCTGCATCTTGAAATTTTTATTTTGTCACCAATTTTACCATAAGGATTGACATCAACATGTACTTAGCTTTGCTTAGTGAAAACATTTAGGGAAACTATTATTATCATCAAACAATAGCAAGGAAATACATTTCTAGGAAATACATTTTTAGTTAAGTCGTGAGATTAGAAACAAATGTACTAATGATAATATTGTGTAGATTTTAAGCCTGCAGATAGCTGCCATTTTTTAATAATTTCAATTTAGTGATTATAAATAAACCAAACACATCAAGAGTATTTAACATTTTGTTCAAAATAAGTAAAACTTTTATCACATATGGAGAAAATGAGGTACTTTGATTACATCTAGCTTATTACTGTTTTCTTCTTTAGAATTTAAGATGATACTATGCTAGTCAAAAGATATGATGGAGTCATCATAAACATTTTCTGCTCCATAAATGTGTCACAAAGATTACTTTGCCCTCGTATCTGAGCGGATTATAGGACAAATGATTTTCAGTTTACTCCAGTAAATTGAAAGAGACGGCTCAACTTGCTTACTCTGCTAATTTATTATCTTAGAAAATAGAAAAGTTAGTGTTTCAAGTAAAAGGTTTTTTTTTCATTTAGAATAAAATTAAAATATCTTACAATTATTTTTCAAGTAAAAAGGTTTTTTTTTTCATTTAGAATAAAAATTAAAATATCTTACTTTGTAAGAAAAGTTAGTGTTTCTATAAAAGACGTTTGTAAGCTCTAATTTTACAGACTTATTATCACCATTGTGTCATTAAAGTACTTACTGTTCTATTAGGAATTCTGGAGTATGTTTTCTTTGTTTTCTTTCTTTCAGAATTATTTTGTTTTCTAAAAGGAAAATAATATATACAGTGGTTACTTGACTACACATAGTTCAGAATCATTTCAGATTGTTATAAATACGTTAATTTTATTATTTAATATTTCTACTTAAAATTTTACTACATATTCCAATGAAAATAATGTCATATATCCATATTTAGTATATGTAGTATAATATAGATAGTTTAGATTTTAAAGCTGTTTGATGAGCTAGAGATCAAGAGTCTGTGGATAGTTTATATACTGATTTTGTGAAAAGTCAATTATGCTTTCTATAGTGTTTTAATTTGAAATTAGAATAACACTAATCTAGACAGACATTATTAGAGAATATTACATTCATTAAGAAATAAATCCCATGATTCTTAGTCAATTAAATTTCTGGTGCTGTCTCAGGTACCAATATGATTATTATAAATCAAGCTTGTACAGCCCCATGTTACTTTTAAATTTTATATTTTTCACTGATGTTAGAAACACTTCAACATGTTATACATATTTGCCTATTTTCAGAAGCTAATCAATGTCTTGATATAACCTACTGGCCATTCTAGTACATAGGATAAACATACATGTATTTAAATATACATGTTTATATACATGTTAATAGATATGTGTGTACACAAACACACAAAAATATGTATATGTTAAAAGCCCATCAGGAATTAGGAGAAAAATAATTGCACATCATTGCATAAAAAAGATCAACTTTCAGTTTAAAAGAGTAAAAAAATTAAATCCTTCTCAAGAGGCTACATTGCTTTAATATAATAAAGATATCAGGAATTTCTGATTTGGTTTGACATGTTAACAACTCATAAATGAAAATTTCCATGGTGCTAGAGACAAGTACCTTTTTATATAAGTTCTCATCATTTTCAGTCTTCAAAAAATTTAAGTATCATGAAAATGAGGAAAGAATAAAATAGGTCTTATAATAGGTATGTTACTCTGTTTTTAAGAGTTCTCATGGCATCTATTTTCAACAGAATTACGAAAATATTTTAATGTCAGCAGCTCTAGCTATTGGGTCACATAGGTAACTCAGCATAAAATATCTAAAGTGACAGCTGTATTTCCAAAGCCACATTTACTGCATCTGTTCAACAGTTAAACCTCCAAGATCTGCTTTTCCTTTATTCCTGCTTGAAACTCAACTGTTTCCTGGTAAAATGCATTAGGAAGAGCAATGTTAAAATGCACTTAGGTTTGCCTGACTGCCTCTAAAACCATGACTTAGAGCCACAATCAATTTTAGATATGCTTTGTATAGTTTAAGTATACTGACACTTCTTTTTTATTAAAACAAAAACTACAGCAAGATTCTGTGGACATACACATGAAGGTAAGAGTGACACAGAGCTCTTTACAAGAAATATGGGACAAAAATCTGCTAAAGAAGACAAAGACATCCTATTAAAAAGTAAGAGAAGAGTTGACACTATATACATTGTGCATTATTACTTACCAAGGGCCAGGCTTCCCAAAGGGAAGGATTAAACAGTGTTTGTGACTTATGAGCCATCTGCAGGGAATTGATTTCACTTTGGTTTTGCATGCATATCTATCACAAGGATGAATGGGCAAACTTGTTCTACTGTAGGGGACAAACAACTATTTTATTCTTAATCTATGCTCTGAATACGGATGTGCACAGCATTTTTCTGGTAGCTAATTTCTGTCTCTTGCCTGTACAAATGCCTTGTCTTTATTTTAGAGGAAAAAGTGAACATAGCACAGGATTATTTTGCACCTTCCATCATCTATCTGACTTTTCAGTAACATAATTGGTATTAACTGACTCAGATAATTTTCTCATATCAAGGCTTGATACTTCTATGTTTTTGTACAATACTTTTAAAAGAACATCAATCTGTTTAGGCAGGGTTGTGTGTTTTTCACAAAGTATTATATACATTCATAGTTGATAAAGCTGATGACTTTTTAGTGGTTTTTTTTTTTAATCCAATTTTAGAATCAGGCTTGATATGGAGAAAAAATATCTGAGATTTAGGGATTATTATTGCTTTGACAGTGGCTAGAAAGCAAACTGCTCATACCCTGCAGACCTAACCATAATCTATTTACAGAATTAAGCACAACACTGCATGCTTTAGGCATTAGAAATACACAAATAATTTTTTGTGGTATTTTTGGGGAGGAAGACAACTATTTATATTCATTTTAATGTTGGACATTTAAAATGCATAGTTGTATGCTTTTAAAAGAGAACTTACTTTCAAGAATGACAAATAACTCATATTTACATCTAGGTTTTGTTTTTAAATATATCAGGCATTTCTTTTGAGGAGAATATTGATTTTAGTTGAGGCTTCAGTAGCATAGTGCTGAGCTAAATATTTATTTAGGATTGGTTTTAAAGAGGGCACTGTGAATCCCTGTTCCATGGCTACTTATAAACACTATCCCTTTAACCCATGATGCACTAGAATGGCAGCAGAATCCTGATCCTAAGGTTTAAATTTCAAAACTGTAAAATATTAATAAACTCAGAGTTTTCTGTCTTGGACCCTCTCCCATTGAAATGCCAAAATTGTGATTAGAAAATAGTTACAAGGTTGATGTGCACAGATATCCTTAACACAGATATCACTAATCCTAAGGGATTTTGTTACATATCTTTTGGCTTAAATTCCTATTATTGGAATAGCAGTCAGCAAGCAGGGATTATTTTTAAAAGGACACTCTCCGGATCATTACTGTGAATGTAAGCATTTCAACACAAACATAAAGCACTGTATTGCAACTAAATTCAATGCATGATTCTAGATTAGTTCCTGGACCAGTGGGAAATAAAACATTTAGCTGTTAAGAACATTATTAGGACAGTAGATGAAATTTTAATATAAATTGTGATTTAGATAATGGTACTATATTAAAGATAAATTGCCTCTATTGGACATATATATATATATATATATTTCATATATTCACATAGAGAGAGAGAAGACAGAGAAAAAATAGTATATGACAAAAGGTAAATAATTAGTAAGTCAAGGTAGAGGGCATGTGAGAAACTGTACTATACCTGCAGCTTTTTGTGAGTATTTAAAATTATAGAGAAATAAACATTACCAAAAAAAGACCATAAAACTATCCTTTAAAAATATTAAACAAAATAAAATGCCACTTTCATTATTAATACTGTATTACATGAAACTGTGGCTATTCTCTTTTGTTCATTAAGCACAACATTATCTAACTGTGTCTATAGCTATAAAAGATAATATTGTTTATCTGGATAACTACTGAAGAGTATTAGGCAGTGAAAGAAAAAGAATTCATCAAGTAATAGAGTAGACAAAGAAATGTTCTGTGATTACAGGTAACCACTAGAAGTACCTGTGGGGTTGCTGGTAGAAACAGGATGGAAGGCAATGGTACAGAATATGAACTTTCTTGGAAATGAAGGTAGAAGGTCAAAAGCTTGTACCTCATATTTAGGGCAGAAGAATTTTTTCTATTTTTTGTTTTTTGTTGTCTAACCATTGACAACCATTTCAGAGGAATAAGTCTACAAGTCTGCTGTCATTATGATAGAACAAATATTTACCAACAAAGATTTTTAAAAGGGAGAGGGGGCAGGGATGAAGGAACTACTCATTTTTCTGTTGTGGCACTTTATTATACAAGTCAACAAATATGAAAACATCTGTTGGCAGCCAAAGTTACAATAATCACACACCGCGTTCAACCATGTTTAACATTTCATTATACTCAAAATAATTATTTTAGAAATGGGGGATAACAATGAGGCAGGATGGCACTAAGTCAGGAGAGCCAGTATGCACCTTAAAAAAAAAAAAGAAAAAGGATGGGAATTAATTAAATGAGAAGCTTGGGGAAGTTAATTGGGACTGAATGAAGATAAGGGCACTATCAAAGCATGAAGAAACAAAACTATTTACCAAAAGGTATAGCAGAAAGTCACATTGAACACATCTAACTGAACTCTGCAGAAATGTGAATATCAGGAGCAGAATTGTGCGGGGGCGGGGGGGCTTCGGTTGGCTCCCAGACCCTGGAATGGTACCTGTCACATAAATAAATGTTTGTTCAATGAGTAAGGTTACATAATGACAGGAGTAAAATTCTGTATCTTATAATCCTATTTCCGACTGCTTCTATTCAGTCCATAACCTTAGGCAAATCACTTCATCTATTTTGACCTTGATTTCATTAGCTGTGAAATGAGAGAGTGGGAAAAGTTGATTCTCCAAGGTGACTTCCAGCTCTAAATATTTCTGTATACAGGTTTGTTTATTAAAATGGGCCATTGTGAACACTCTCATGAAAGAGAATAGCCTGACATGAGTTATATAAAGAGAAATGAGAAAAATAGAAAAGATGAATAAAGGATCAATGCACTGATTCAAATAATGAAAAGTAAGTACTACTGAAAGGGACTTTAACATAAAAGAGAGAATGCAAAAGGTAATTTATGGTTTTTGTATGCATGAAGTGACATTCACATGTACTACTGATACAGGTATGCAGATGTAGAAATCTTTATCTTTTCTTTTTATTACAGTCAGAGTGACTCTACACACTTTCTGCTCCCAAGTTTAGCATCCCCAAGTGAAGAGAAATGAAGAGTGTTCAAAAGATGCTATAAAATGGTAGGAGTTTATGTAAACATTCTTTTACTACAGGGTCATAGAATTGAGACTACCATTGTAGAGGAGAGAAGGCTGAAGAAATTCTTAGCATCTGTATTTAATTCCATGAAGAGCTAATTCAATACCTATCTGGCAATTACTGACACCTCCATGAAGCTTTCCATACCAACAGTGGCTTCCTAGGTATTGCCTTTCCCACAAGCTTTTCAGGTACTTACATTCTGTGACGCAAAATTCAGCACTTACTTACACATGATCTATTTTCCCAGTTTCATCAATGCTGGTTTTGTCTTGACAACTAGAGGAGGCCATGCACTATATATTTGTGCTTCCCTGTAATAAGCTGGTACTAAAAATGAGTAGATGCTAGATAAACTCTCATCAATGAATAGAAATGAGCAGAAAATACTCTGAGCTTAAAAACTGGACAGGAATGTTGATTGGCAGCTGCCAAAGATGACTTCTCAGCCATGAAAACTGGACAGTGATCCTGGGACTTCTGTGATGCCTCAACCTTTTTTGTTTGTTTGTGTCGTTTTCTCATTGTCATAGGTGTTCTTGGAAAGAGAGGCCAGGGCACTTATCATATGAGGTTCAAAGTTGTACAATTCTTTAATGAGAAAGGTCTATTTAAAAAGCGTTAAAAGCATCTGAAGCTATGGCTTCAAGTCTCCTTGCCAGTTGAGTCAGCAGGGGTGAGCAGGGATCATTTTCTCAGCTGTATCAAAACAGAGCAGAATGTCTCTTATGATTCTATGTAAAAATCAAGACCACCATGGCAATATTCCTATAAGACAGCTGGCAGGGCAGTGATGGCAGAAATGGTGGCTTTGTGGGCAGGAAGTGGTGGGTAAACGAAGGAGGCTACAGAAGAGTAGGAAGGCATGAGGGCAAGAGAATGCGAAGGAATTGTTTCATTTCCAGAAGGTATTAGTATCTACACAGATTCCGATGCTACAACAGAGTCTGGAGAATGTTGAGATAAAACAGATACATAATTGTTGGCTTTACAGAAAAGAGAAGTCAACCAAAAATCTTTACAAAGTGCTCTAATGTAGCTGCCTAAACTCTGCACATTTCCTAAGAGGATGGAGGATGCTGGTTAAATGACAAACAATGCACATAAATGGACTCAGCTTTCCCAACTTTTGGGGAAGTGAGGTAGAGAGAACGGGATAGCAATTCTCTATACATGCTTAAGGCTGAAGAAGAGAAAATTATGTATTTAAACCTTGGTTTGCTCCATATTCAAACCCAGCAGTGTGTCATTGAACAAGTAAGTGGTATGTTGGGGTTCAGCATGATATTTTTATAGTTCTGAGCTGACTAGCGGCTCATCTTTAGGTGCTTTGCTATATTCTGAGTTTAGTTCAGCACCATACCCTGTGATGACAATGGTGGGAAAGTGCCAAGCTGGAAATGCAAGACCAACAAGGACAAAAATTACAGTCTAGACAAAGTAGTCTTTGGTTTCCACTGTTGGGCATCTATGTGGAGAACAACTGTAGAAATAAAATAGGAAATAATCAACTTCTCATGCAAAATTACTCTAAAGATCCATTTTTTTAAATCCCTATCTAAGATACCAACTTACAGGTATATCAAAAGGCCATATGTCAATTAAAAATAGAATAAAACTTTTTTAAAAAAGTGTCAGATTATAAACAACAATACAGCTTGGTTCACATGTGTCCTGGGCCTTTATATTCACATGAAAATTGCCCTCTTCAGAGATTCATTGGAGGAGGCTATAGGCCTATTTATGGAGAAGCCAGATAGTTTGAAAAATTTTAACTGCTATTTAATAAGCTGCATTCAGCAGATTGCATATGTTTATCACATTCAGCTTCACAAGGAAATGGTGCAGTAGTTGTTAATTATCTCTATTTACATATGAGCAAACTCAGTTCATAACTTCTTTGAGTTAATAAGTAGTAGAGCTAGGATCTAAATTCAATTCTGTCTGTATCCGAATCCTGTTTTTCTCTTGCAAAAAAGTCTCTGTAATGTTGGAATGGACTTTGAGAGGGTAGCAAATGTATTCTTTTAGACATTCATTGCTACCTATTAGATATATTACCTTTATATTAATATAAGTTTTCTTCATCTTAATTTCTTCATCTGTAAGAAGGGGAGAAAGCAGCATTTACCCGAAGGAAAGACAGTAGATCTACTAATTTATTGAGTATCTTAGATTTCTGAAAATTATTTATCTAATCTTAGAGGAACAAAAGCCTTAAAACAAAAGGGCTTTCCGAAGAATTTTCAAGATAAAACATCTTTAAATTGATCAGTTTTCCTGGGGCTTTTGCCTGAACAGCATGATTCTTATATTTAAAAAATTCAAAATCAACAGGACAGCTTCCTCTACATGTGATGATTTAATATAGTGGGCTTGCCTTCAGGATAAATTTATGAGAAGTACAAAACATTTGTCATGCTACTTTTAACTCCAGAACGTCTATTTCTACATCGTTCACATAGAATTACATTAGGCATAAAACAAAACCACATGGCTATCGAGGTCTACAGATGTTTTGTCTTAATCATAGTCTATAAAATATTAGTGAAAATATAAGTGAAGAGGTAAGCACTAGAGAGATGGGTAAGATATGTTATATGGAGACTTGAAATCACAAAAGACCACATTAACCCAAATAGTCACACTCCTTTTAAATGGACAGCATTTCTTTAATTCTAAAATTTTACCGAAGTAAAATTTTAAAATTTACTTTGGTTAAAACATTTTAAAAGCTAGTTCTTAGATTTAGATGTTCGGAAGTTGTAGTACTTATGAAGCCATGATTTCAGAATACTAGACTCTAGATCCCCCTTCAATGGATGAAAACATACTGATAAACAGAAAAGACAAAAGGTAGGAGAGGATGAAGGAAAGAAACTCACCATAAGTAAGAACCAACCACCTAATTCTGATCAAATTATTCTTTAATGTTAAAATGAGCATAAATGCAGTTCTATGAAATTCTAAATCAATGATTTATTTAGAGGAGAATTCAAAGATGTTTTTAAAGTAATATAATTATATTTGAGAGAAATGGACAGCATTCAACAAATTACATGAGGAATGTATAGTGAAGTCATACTAAAGTTTTTACTAGAGGAAGCAATTGGGTGCACTATGGTTGGAGATTAGGGGAAGAGTTCAGTCCAATTTCACTTACAATTTTGATACTATTTGACTTGGTTGGAAGGAGACTCTCATTTCACCCATGAACTGATACAATGAATGGAATAACAGCAGATCCAGTGAAGCAATAACATGGATGAGCTGTTTTCTCAGCTTCCAATCTTTGATCTTTTAGGTGTCTAATGTGAATAGCAACTAATTTTTACTGACAAAAGAACATATTCAAGAGAAATATCAGATTAATACCTTAGAACAGGCAAATTTCCTGGGAGGTACAACTCGAGGCAGATTATAAGGATATGAGTTTTTGGTCTTCTGATATAAAACTCAGCTAAAGCGACTGAAGTTCAATTTGAAATTCAAATTCCTTGGAGTTATATACTACAGCAAGTGATTTTTTTTTTTTTTTTT
>NW_016805433.1:272148-275288 GCF_001698545.2 Rhinopithecus bieti
TTTTTTTTTTTTTTTTTGCTTTGTTTTTCAGTGTCATCATTGTGATATTTGCCATAGACCCCCTTAGCATTGTAATTTTCTCTTTTGTTATGGTTTAAGTTTGTATCACTTTTGAAAAGAAACTGTCTTTATTACAATTACTTCATATCCTTGAAATAGGGAATAATCAGGAAAGAATCCTATAAAAATTTGTTTTAACAGACTTTAATGGAATCTTGTAACACCATCTATCACATGGATTTTTAATTTTACTAACAATTGTAACATGAACTAAAATGTCAACATAATAAAATCATTTAAATGCTAACTGTATTAAGAGTAGCAAACTTGGTTAGCAGAGGTTGATGGGAAGCTCAGCCCTTCTAGCAGAATACAAATCACAGTATTATTGTGAGTTGCATTCTTATTATCAATACACTGGAGGTAGCCCCAAGCGAAGCCAAAATTCCATCTCTATAAAACAAGCAAACATCAACAAAGTTTTCAATTGTACTATTCCAGGAGTTGTGTGGTGTAAAAAAGAGTACAAGATAAGGTCCCTGCCTATAAAATTCATGTCTCTATCATACATCACTTAGTGCATTACACTGACATTTATTTTTGTTATTGTTGTTTATGGCAATAGAAGCTCCCTAAGAAACCCTATCTAACTAATCTTCAGTTCACAGTATCTAGCACATTGCCTGGCATATACATATAAGTTTCTAAGTAAACATTTGTTGAACTAAAAGCTCGAAGGACACAATCAGTCCCCTTTCTCAACACAGCGTCCTCTCACTTGCCAATCTGGTGGTACAGTTGAATCATAGAGCTACCATTATACTTAAGCTTAATACTAGCTGTGCTCCTGACTTTTATGTAAATGTGAAAAAAGTTACTTGATTTCTACAGGATATTTAGATATTATGTAGGACATAAATTTTCAATTATCTCCCATGATATTTATTTATTTAGATTGATAACATATATATTTTCATAAAGGCTTACATGCCAACTTGCATAATTAAACATACTTTGTGACCATTAATAGAAAGAAAAAAGGGGTACAGGAGATACTTTGCCATATGTGGGCATATATTCTAGACATTTCCCATGATTAGGAATTCCAAAAGTAGAATATTATTATATCTTATTCTATGTCTCATTTTTTCTCTTTCCCAGTCTGATAATTACTACACCTCAAACCTTACTAACCTCCTGCCCACTAACTATGCACGCATTCACTTTTCTTTTAAATTCTATAAGGAAGAGCCAGGATTAACTCTGTGATGTGTTTAATATGAAAGTTACATAATAAGGTTCTAACAAGAATTAGCATCTTAACAGGAAGTAAGAGCGGATGGAATTGGTGATTTAGGGATATTCAAACCATAAATATAAAATTCCTCTGCATTTTCTGACAAGCTATAACAGATTATCCACAATCCTGAGAAGTCGCTTCTGTGTTGTACATCATTCATGTTTCTTTATTGTAAAGAAGCCAAAGCCAAGAAAATAACTTAACATGGAAGCCCTGATGAATACATTAGGTACAATCTACTACAACCTCAAATTTTATAATATTACTTAACAGGGAAAATCAGAAGTATTTGCAGAAGGCATAAAATAAAATTTACATTTATTTAATATACTAAGGAAAATGTTCTTATCATTTAGTTTCTAGAATAGAATTTTAACATGAGAGAAGTCAAATAATTGTGACTTTTTTATTATACTTTAAGTCCTAGGGTACATGTGCACAACGTGCAGGTTTGTTACATATGTATACATGTGCCATGTTGGTGTGCTGCACCCATTGACTCATCATTTACATTAGGTATATCTCCTAATGCTATCCCTCCCCCCTTCCCCACCCCACGACAGGCCTCGGTGTGTGATGTTCCCCTTCCTGTGTCCAAGTGTTCTCACTATTCAATTCCCACCTATGAGTGAGAACATGCGGTGTTTGGTTTTTTGTCCTTGCGATAGTTGGCTGAGAATGATGGCTTCCAGATTCATCCATGTCCCTACAAAGGACATGAACTCATCCTTTTTTATGACTGCATAGTATTACATAGTGTATATGTGCCACATTTTCTTAATCCAGTCTATCATTGATGGACGTTTGTGCTGCTTCCAAGTCTTTGCTATTGTGAATACTTCCACAATAAACATACATGTGCATGTGTCTTTATAGCAGCATGATTTATAATCCTTTGGGTATATACCCAGTAATGGGATGGCTGGGTCAAATAGTATTTCCAGTTCTAGATCCTTGTGGAATTGCCACACTGTCTTCCACAATGGTTGAACTAGTTTACAGTCCCACCAACAGTGCAAAAGTGTTCCTGTTTCTCCACATCCTCTCCAGCACCTATTGTTTCCTGACATTTTAATGATCGCCATTCTAACTACTGTGAGATGGTATCTCATTGTGGTTTTGATTTGCATTTCTCTGATGGTGAGTGATGATGAGCATTTTTTCATGTGTCTATTGGCTGCATAAATGTCTTCTTTTGAGACGTGTCTGTCCATATGTTTTGCCCACTTTTTGATGGGGTTGTTTGTTCTGTTCTTGTAAATTTGTTTGAGTTCTTTGTAGATTCTGGATATTAGCCCTTTGTCAGATGAGTAAATTGCAAAAATTTTCTCTCATTCTGTAGGTTGCCTGTTCACTCTGATGGTAGTTTCTTTTGCTGTGCAGAAGCTCTTTAGTTTAATTAGATCTCATTTGTCAATTTTGGCTTTTGTTGCCATTGCTTTTGGTGTTTTATACATGAAGTCCTTGCCCATGCCTATGTCCTGAATGGTACTACCTGGATTTTCTTCTAGGGTTTTTGTGGGTTTAAGTCTAATATTCAAGTCTTTAATCCATCTTGAATTAATTTTAGTATAAGGTGTAAGGAAGGGATCCAGTTTCAGCTTTCTACATATGCTAGCCAGTTTTCCCAGCACCATTAATTAAATAGGGAATCCTTTCCCCATTTCTTCTTTTTGTCAGGTTTGTCAAAGATCAGATGGTTATAGATGTGTGGTATTATTTCTGAGAGCTCTGTTCTGTCCCGTTTGTCTATATCTCTTGTTTTGGTACCAGTACCACGCTGTTTTGGTTACTGTAGACTTCTAGTAAAGTTTGAAGTCAGTTCTTTTGGCTTAGGATT
>NW_016805433.1:275688-331837 GCF_001698545.2 Rhinopithecus bieti
TGTGAGATGGTATCTCATTGTGGTTTTGATTTGCATTTCTCTGATGGTGAGTGATGATGAGCATTTTTTCATGTGTCTATTGGCTGCATAAATGTCTTCTTTTGAGACGTGTCTGTCCATATGTTTTGCCCACTTTTTGATGGGGTTGTTTGTTCTGTTCTTGTAAATTTGTTTGAGTTCTTTGTAGATTCTGGATATTAGCCCTTTGTCAGATGAGTAAATTGCAAAAATTTTCTCTCATTCTGTAGGTTGCCTGTTCACTCTGATGGTAGTTTCTTTTGCTGTGCAGAAGCTCTTTAGTTTAATTAGATCTCATTTGTCAATTTTGGCTTTTGTTGCCATTGCTTTTGGTGTTTTATACATGAAGTCCTTGCCCATGCCTATGTCCTGAATGGTACTACCTGGATTTTCTTCTAGGGTTTTTGTGGGTTTAAGTCTAATATTCAAGTCTTTAATCCATCTTGAATTAATTTTAGTATAAGGTGTAAGGAAGGGATCCAGTTTCAGCTTTCTACATATGCTAGCCAGTTTTCCCAGCACCATTAATTAAATAGGGAATCCTTTCCCCATTTCTTCTTTTTGTCAGGTTTGTCAAAGATCAGATGGTTATAGATGTGTGGTATTATTTCTGAGAGCTCTGTTCTGTCCCGTTTGTCTATATCTCTTGTTTTGGTACCAGTACCACGCTGTTTTGGTTACTGTAGACTTCTAGTAAAGTTTGAAGTCAGTTCTTTTGGCTTAGGATTGTCTTGGGAATGCAGGCTCTTTTTTGGTTCCATATGAACTTTAAAGTAGTTTTTTCCAATTTTGAGAAGAAAGTCATTGGTAGCTTGATGGGGATGGCGCTGGATCTATAAATTACCTTGGGCAGTATGGCCATTTTCACGATATTGATTCTTCCTATCCATGAACATGGAATGTTCTTCCATTTGTTTGTGTCCTCTTATATTTCGTTGAGCAGTGGTTTGTAGTTCTCCTTGAAGAGGTCCTTCACATCCCTTGTAAGTTAGATTCCTAGGTATTTTATTCTCTTTGAAGCAATTGTGAATGGGAGTTCACTCATGATTTGGTTCTCTGTTTGTCTGTTATTGGTGTATAAGAATGCTTGTGATTTTTGCACATTGATTTTGTATCCTGAGACTTCGCTGAAGTTTCTTATCAGCTTAAGGAGATTTTGGACTGAGACGGTGGAGTTTTCTAAATATACAGTCATTTGACTTCCTTTTTTCCTAATTGAATATCCTTTATTTCTTTCTCCTGTCTGATTGCCCTGGCCAGAACTTCCAACACTACGTTGAATAGGAGTGGTGAGAGAGGGCATCCCTGTCTTGTGCCAGTTTTCAAAGGGAATGCTTCCAGTTTTTGCCCACTCAGTATGATATTGGCTGTGGGTTTGTTATACATAGCTCTTATTATTTTGAGATATGTTCCATCAATACCTAATTTATTGAGAGTTTTTAGCATGAAGCACTGTTGCATTTTGTCAAAGGCCTTTTCTGCATCTATTGAGATAATCATGTGGTTTTTGTGACATTAATAGTTAATATCAGTATGATCAATACTATTTTGATGATTATTTCAAGTAGTATAGATTTTATTGAGCAGACAATTTTAATAGATGCTATTTATGTAAATCATTTTTTTAAATTGTGTGTTTATTCTCTATTTAAACTTATGCCATTTTATTCCTTCTGTAACATATATAAAAGGGCAGCAGCTCCAAAGGTTTAGATAGCAGTTTTTGGGAATGAGTATGCATTGGAGGTAAGAATTAAAGAATACTATAACTCCACTGGAGACATGGCATAGTTCTGAGGAAAACTCAACCCATCTCATCTAAATGTCATCATTATTTAAAGACAATGTAGGTATACTTCTAAGACAAAGTAGAGCTGATGGCCTCACCCTACCCCTTCACGTAATTTAAATGTAAAACTGTATAAAGAGCAGTTTATTTTATTTTATATTCAGATGGCCTCACCAAAATAATTGGTGCCATTCACTCATAATATATATTGGTTCATTATATTTTGCTGATAGAATATTTTGATAAAAGCATTTTCCCAAATGCTGTTTAAAATAGTAAAGTGAGAAATCTCAAGAAATTTCTGCTTTCAAGAATTTTAATCCAGAAGACGGAGTGGGAAAAGAAGAGTTAAACCCATTTATAACTCCACCCAAGGCAGATTATGATGAGTTTTCTATGCATACAAATTAAAGCTCAATAGAATAGCAAAAGCCCTAATGGCATTTGGTCCTTGAAGGGTTACCATTCTTTCTATGCATTTTGATAGATAAAAGTGTTTCAGTTATGAAGGAACAAAGTTATAGAGGGAGAAAAGCACTGGGAATGTTTGGATTCTAGACAGTAGGTTAGTGTGGCAGGAGAATAAGGTAAGTATGGGAAGGAGAGAGAAAGAAGACTGAAAAAGTAGATTGGACCACATTGTAGACATCCTTAGAGTAAGTTCACAAAGGGCAACAAAGAGCAAATTCAGGTTTCTCACAAGAACAGTGATAGAGAAGATTCATATAGCACGAGAATTTGGTAGCATTTATTTGATCAGGTAATATTTCATTTAATGTTGTGTCACAGTACTTGAATACAATAAAATATTTTGGGCAAAATTTAAAAGTGAATTATGAAGTATATAGCAATTTTGTTTCCTTCATAGAAGTGTATTTAATACTGAAATTCATCACGTGTGGAAGAGAAAACATGATTGACTTAAAATCACAAAATTTCATGTAGTTTTTATGGTACTGATAATCTGTATTCAAGGAGAAAAAGGAAAAGTGTGAATGGTGAAGCAAGTCTGACATAAAAACTAAACACAGTGACACCGAAATGTATTAGAATTTATGTAATACATGTGGCTAGCAACATACAAATCAGTTAACTTTTCTTTCTACATTTGAGTAAGGAAGAAAATCATTATCCTGATAATACAGTTATAAAATATTTACAGTTATAAAATAAGGTTATAAAATAATCCTTAATTATAAAATGTTACTGTAAGACTTCTTAAAATAACATTTATTACAGCTATTATTAATTAACTTATGCCATGTAACCTCCTATGTTCACACTTAGCATATCTACATAAATAAAATTTCATTCAGGATTCATTAGCTAGAGAAAACATTACATGCATGAAAAATATTTTAATTTCACTAATTTCACAAGTGATGCTAAATTAATCACCAAGTCAGAAGTTGCAGATATTTCTGAATCCTTGTGGTTGGAAGAGGGCAGAATGTACGTTTGGCTTCACATTTTATTTTATTTACCCTTTATGGTGCTTAGTTTTGAGAAACATTGAAAAAATATATTTGCTCCAGCACTACAACTTTCCAGAATAGCTTCAATCAGTTATTTATTTATTTTTTTTACTGATTTGTACAATATGGCACACTAGCACAGTGTGTGGATTAAAAAAGAAAAGAAACAAAAACAATTTGTACTGTTGAGGCTGATATATGGAGCGATTTTCTCAGGCTCTTTTCAGTGCAATCTGCAAATGCATTAACAAAGGCTATAAAACAAAAACAATCTGCACTACCCATAGCACACAAGGGTGAGATATTGAATAGTTTGAAGGCATAATTGATATCTGCAGTAGTAGAAATTACCTAGGAACAAAAAAGTATCCTACTACCCTGTAGGACTTCAAAAACAAAATATATCTTGTACATATTTCTGCATAAGAGACTAATGTCCCAACCACAAGATAAAGAAAAATGAATTATTTGTGTGACTATTGTTAACATAAAAGACTCTTTTGAAATAATGCTGTTAGAAAGTTTATTACTGTTATTATTCCACCTTGAATGCCAGGAACCTCTATATACATTTTCTATGTCTTGTCCCATTTCAACTATTCTATTGCTCTTGAGACAAAGTCATGAGTAAAGTGAAGTTTTCACTTAAGGAACAGCATAAAATCTTCACTCAATTATACAACTATCATACTTATACATTTCATTGTTTACTGAATATAATTCATTCCTTCCCAATACCACATTCAGAAAAACAGGCACATTGTAGACCAAAGTAAGACTATATTAACTATTTACCAGTTATACCTAAATTGCTAATACTGTTATAATTATTTTTATTTTGGGGTAGAAGGGATCATTTACATAGCCTCAAATTTTTGTGTATCCAACAAAGATGTATTGAGTGCCTATATAGTACTAAGTGCCTTGGATATGAGGCCCACAGTGCACACAGGGACTTGGATATGAGGCCCACAGTGCACACAGGGACTTTACTCTCCTGGTGTTTACAGTTTCTGTAATGAATATGCAGGCTCTAATTTTCTCTACAGAAAAAGACTGAATAGCACTCAGCTCTATCCATATTCCTTTATTTCTGTGTTTTGAATTTTGAACTTCTGTAGTATTAGATTAGTCAGCAACATGCATTATTCTGCAGCATTTACACTTAAAATTTTAGAAGAACAGTAATGTAAGAGAGGATTATGCTTAAAAACAGATTTTTATTGAAGTGAAGAAATATCTGATAAGGTCTGATAGGGTTAGTAGAACACAAATAATAACTCAATAGACAGAAAAGTTGAAGAGGCTTTCAATACACAGTATGTGATTTTTCTGGTTTTTGAACACATTAATCATAGAAACGCCGTTCAGATGACAAAATTAACCATGTGTTTTTACAATATTACTTGAACAAGCAATTGATAATCTCATCTTATGGATTTGGTCGTATTCAATATCCTCTTTTTCCCTTTGATCAAATGTGGAGATCTTTATCAATCTATAATATGACTGCATAAAGAGACAGACACGTTTAAATGCATGCAAGGTGGGAATGTATAAGGAGAAATGTCCATCCACAGAAAGGCTATCAGACCATGAAATCTTGGCCAGTGGCTGATGTGAATTCTATGGCTACACTGGTCTCTATCTGTTTAAAGCAAACTCAAGATAATTGATGTGGTGCTATGCCTTTACATTGCTGCAGATAGAATGTATCTTAATAAAGCTTCTTATTTATGCTTTTAAATAAATTATTTCTATTGTTCCACGTTAAAATATCCATAGAACATTATGTTTTAGTTTGACTTCTTCTGTGGAAAAAAAAAATGAATTTTTTTTAAGATCACAAATTGACTTCGAGTATGTATGGTTGTCACTTGCCTAAAAGTTTTCGGTTTTCAACCCGCCCAATGCATTTATTCCACAGAGGGTTTGACAAGTATATATATATCTATATAATATTTGTGTATTTTTTGTTATATATAATAAAAAGCATACTTATATGTATGCTTTATATATGCATTTACGCTTTATTTTTTTGATGACTCCTTAATATGATAGACAGTGTTTCTAGTGTTGAATATGACGAAGTCCTTACTCTCATGGACTCATTGAGAAAATGAATCAGTATAACTCTTGGTAGTGATAATGGCTATGAAGAAAATTATATGCAGGTAAAACTTAATGGAAGTAAGCAGGAGACAGGGAGGAGAGCCTATTTAAAGTAGGTGGTCAGCAAAGGGGTCTCTGGAAAGATATTTCAGCAGAAACCAGAGTAAAGTGAGAAAGACATTCAGCTGAGGATTCAGGTAAGAAACTTCCAGGTGGAGAGAGTTGAAGGCCCAATGGCCTGAGGCAGCAGAGAGTTGTCTGTGTTCAAGAAATAGCAAGAACCTCAGTTCTTGTAATAAAGCAGAGTACCTCCACAAGTGGGATATACTGGGTTGTATGGTAGTTCTGTTTTCAATTTTTTGAGGAACCTCCGCACTGTTTTCTATAATGGCTGTACCATTTGCTTTTCTACCAACAGTGTACAGGATTCCCTTTTCTGCATTCCCTTGCCAACTCTTGTTATCACTTAACTTTTTTGTAGTAGCCATCCTAATAGGTGTGAGGTGATGTCTCATTGTGGTCTTGATAAATCCAAAGGAAACTGAATTAGTATCTCAAAGAGATATCTCCACTTCATATTTCTTGCAGCATTATTCACAATAGCTAAGATATGGAAACAACCTAAGTGTCCATTGATAGTGAATGGACAATGAAAGTGTGATATATGTGTGTGTGTGTGTGTGTGTGTGTGTATATTATACACATATATGTATAAAAAGAACAAGTCAGTATTCAGTTCTGTGTGGATTTTCAATTAGCTTTAAATATATTCTAATAGCTAAAAACCAATAAATAAATAAACCACGTGATTCCAATAACATAAAAGCATAGTGATTTATTTATTATAACTTTTTGCTTTTTTTTAACTGCAGAATGGCATTTTCTTATCAAGAAAGACATGTTAAATGGATAAGAATGGACATTTTTTCCAATGTTCAATATATAAATGCATTACACATTCAGAGAATGCAACTAACACTTTGCATCTTTGCTTCCTCATTTCTATAACTAGAACATGAACTCCTCCTTGATCAAGAAACAATAATAACTGTGTGCTGTACTTGGAACATGTTTATGGAACAGATATAATTTCTATGCCTAACAAATTAATAACGTTCTTCTTTCTTTAAAATGTTTGAGCAGAAGCATAAACTTCTGTAAGCAATCTGTTAACTTAGAATTATAAAAGGAAGTGATTTAAAACACTCGAATAGTAATATTTCCTTTAAAAATTATGTAAAATTCAAATAAATGATGCATAAAATTAACAAATCAGGCTTTAAACACAATGCTTTATCATAATATTATGCCAAAGGCATTTGAATTTCAAGGATCTTTTTAAACAGCTATTTTCAGTATCTTATATCTAGCACTGAGGGAAAGATTCATTTTAAAGTAGTTTAACATTCCTATGTAAACATAATCTACTTCTATTTAGCAAAATAAAAACACACTTCCCAGTGAGGTTGTCAATATTACCAACATTCTAAAAAGGTCACTTATACAGTTACAATGTCTGGTATTTTTTTTAAAAAAGCTCTAGAGTCAAACAGGCTTTATAATTTGCTACCACTTAATAGCTATTATGTCCACATACATAAACATATATATATATATATATATATATATATATATATATGCACACATTACAAGTCCTGCAGAACAAAATACAGAGCCTATATACATATGTATAGAAGAAATATATACGTATATATAAAACACATATACATACATATATCATATATATGCATATGTGTTATATGTGTGTGTATGCCTAAGATATCAATCATGTTTTTATTCTACAATGTATAGTAGCCAGAAATCTAACACAGTGTACTTTGTGTTCTTTTCACTAGATTTGTGTGTCTAGAAATAATATCCCCGAAGCAAGCTACCAAACTTAGTTTCTCATGATTTAATAAATGGCTACTAGAAACATCAAGGTTCAATAATTTAAGCATCATTTCCAGGCTTCCCAATGCTTCTGTAAAGCTCAACAAGCAAATGTCATTAAGTTTTGGCTTTCAGTTTAGAGGTTTAAACTCAACTTAGGAGAAATGGAATCATGTTGATGCAGACTCATGATTCACATCGAAGTAAAACAAATGTTGGTTCAGATAATTTTTTTTTTTTTTTGCCTCCAGAGGAAAATTACTCTGAATTCAGGTTCGAGTGTTTAATACATGGATTATGTCAAAATACTTGTAGACAAATCATAACTGCCTAAATATTAAAACTACACATGGAACTTTGGATATAAAATCAACACTTGATATTCACAATAATTAATTCATTAATATATACATCTGTAAGCTTTTGCTTATGAATGTATAAATTTTATTTGCCTAAAGAAGCATCTTATAAGCACATTTAAAATAAGTGTGTTCTGCTTTGCTTTACAGTATCAAAGATCACAATAAATGAAGCATAAAGTGTTTACTATCCTGAAACTATTTAAAAATAACAAAATATGTAGCCAACAAATAGGACCTTACGAAGATAGTAGATCATTCAGAGGAACAAAGTTAGATCAAAATTTTATTTAGCATTATTCTCCAATCCAAATCTTTCATTAATCACTAAGGATACAAACTATAGTATGCCAGATATACCAAAACACCATTTTAGCATCTCCCTACAGAAATGATATTGCTAAGTCCAACAAGGACAACAGAATGCACCCTAGAAAGTAGTTTCCAGGGGAGAGCAGGGATCTTGCCCATTTTAGTCAAATACTGTTTTCCTACCAATTAGAAACTCTGGTACATTATTCTTATCTGTAAATGTTTGTTGAAGAATGAATGTTGAACAAACTGCCCAGGTATCTTTACAAGGTAGACATTCAGTTAATATTTGATTATTAAGTGAATAAATGAGTTTATAGCCCTAGAATTATAAAGATACATTGCACATTATATTAACATACTGTCAAGCAAAATTCTGGATTTGAATAAGAATGCAGCAGCTAATCTTGGCTGCTGAACATAAATGTGCTTTACTTTTTGAAGCAGCACAACCCTGGGTTCTGCCATCAATTCTTACATTAGTCAATAGGCACAAACAGAAGCTTGGGGTAGGTGCTCTCCAACCCATCCTTGAATTTGCCTTGCTGCTTGCTGGCCACACACCTCTCTCAATCCCATTACCCAGCAAATACATCTTTGAATTGTCCTTCAGTAAAGATTCAGTTCTATTTCCAGCCCCAACTTCCTAGAATCGTTGCTAGACACTCAAGACTGAGTTAGAACCCCATGCATTTTCATCGGTTTGCCCTTCACACTTCCTCCTTCAACCTTTGGAAAAATAGCAGTTCTCTCCCTCTGTAAGGTTAGGATGCTCTTCCAGGCAGTCTTGGGAAGAATTTAAAACAACTCTAGCTGTATGTTAGGTAATAGTATTGTATCAGTGTGAAATGTTCTGATGTTGACCACTATACTGTGGTTATATAACAAAACGTGCTTATTCTTAGGAAGTACACACTTAAGTGTTAAGGAGTAAAGAGGCATGATGTCTCTAACTTACAGGTGAATGGTTCAGAACACAAAGTGTATGTGTGATGAATGTGCATCGAGAGAGAGAAAGAGAGAGAGAGAGAGATGGAATAATAAAGCAAAGGAGATAACAGAAACAATTGATGAAGCTTGGTAAACAGTATATGGGAATTTTTGTGCTTGTCTTGTAACTTCTGTAGGCATGAAATAATGCAATATAATTATGTAATAATAATGAATGTATTATTATCAGCTATAAAATATATAATAAAAAAAAAAGGTTACTAAAAACAATGACTACAGGCTGGTTTCTCAATATCTGGTCCCAGAGGAAACATAATGCTTGGCTCTCAGTCTCTGTAAGTACAGATGGCTCTCAATGAAGCCTCCAATGCATGCTCCTCCATTTGAAGGCTGAGCCAGTCACAATATCCCACCTTTGACTTTTCCTGCCCTGGGTCAGACATCCTCTGTGGAGCCCCAGAAATGTCATGTGTTACAGTCGAGGATGTCCAGATAGTCTCTCTAAAGCCCCACTCCTCAGGTTTTGTGGGAGACAGAAGCTTTCTTCTTCCCTCCTCCATGAAGATTCAGAGCACAATGACAGCCATAACCAAATAAATTATTTAATTTCCAAAAACCTGGCTTTTCCTACTTCAACTCTTTTATATTATTCAGGCAGAAGCAGCATTGTAAAAACCAATTTTTAAAGTTGCCTTTGAAAGCCCTGTGGAGACTCTAGCCCCTCGCATTGGAATGTGCAAGTTTTATCCCCATCTTTTCCTTTTGGCTTTTAGACTTTTGCTCAAACTAAGTCAAAAGAGTCAGATTTAAATACCCGGTTCAGTGACAATTCATAACTCATGACCTCCAAGCAAAGAACAATAATTACTGATTTATTTCTAGGATAAGTTAAATAAAAAACCGGCCTGGAAGCAAGATTTTATCTAAAGGTCATTTCTAGCACTAAAACTAAGGTACACAGAGATTTGCTTGTCTTTTGAAAGCTAGATCCTGGGTTATTTTGCTGTATATCATGGCTTCCAATTTTAGTCAGTAAAGAAGCTTAATTTAGCACTGTTCTCAAAATGTTTTTTGTGTCAGAACTCCTTTATACTCTTAAAAATTAAGGATGCATGACAGGTTTTATGTATGTGAGCTGCATCTACAGATATATAACCTACTAGATATTAAAAGTAAAAAATATAAAGTATAATTAATTTATTTTAAAATAAACAATAAACCTCTAACATGTAACATAATTAATATATTAAAAATAATTTTCCAAAACAAACAAAAAATAATGAGAAGCATGACATTGTTTTATGTATTTGCAAATCTTGTTAAATGTCTGGTTTAAGAGAAAACAGTTGGACTCTGCTTCTTCAGTCAAGTAGCTTCAGGCAACCTCTAGAAAACTCCAGTGTACAATTGTTAGATAATCAGATTTTAAATGGTATTATAAAGAAAATAGTTTTAATCTTAGAATCTTCCTTAAAAAGGTCTTGGGGTTTATAGGTACCCAGATCATACTTTGAGAACCACTGATGTAGCAGACCATGTTTTGGAGTAACAATTCTGGGTTTGAATCCCACCTTTGCCTCCAAGTAGTTTTAAAACCTCAGTTGAATTAGTCACCCTATCTGAGAGACTCAGTCTGCTGTTTCGGAAATTGAGATAATGCTTCTCCACAGATAATTACATAATAAATATAAAACTTCTCTCAATAGTTTTCAGCACAAATAACTTTGTATTCAGTGAAAGTAAGTTTCCTCTTCTTTTTTTCTTCTGCAAATTCATTGGCACTCATAATTATACGGTCAATGTCTGTAGTGACATTGATTTGTGAACTTGGAAGTGTTGTAGTTTATCTCTGTTTTTCACGATCCTCGGTGGGAAAAAAGTAAATCAGAAATTGTATAGCTAACTTACAGAATAGCTATGATGACAAAAATAGATTTGAAGATGCTTTGAAACAAAAGGGGCACACAATATAAAAAATAAATTTATTTTGGCAACAGAATAAAAATGTTAATGGGTGAGTTAAATGTTCTACTGAGACAAAATTCAATTCTTTGAAAGATCAAATAAAAGAATTACACTAAATTATTTTCTTAAAAAGCCTAGGTTTGGGCACCATACATTTTCTAAACTTCTGTTCTTCCAATACTAGCTAGCTTTCTGATTTGGTGCAAATAGACATTTGTGCACAGCAGTTTTCATCTTTAAAATAATTTTTGGAGGGGTTAACTGATCATCCTTTCAGGTTCCAAATTGTATGATGCTATGGTTCTTTTTCCTTATAATTCTTTTTCATAATGCTATAATTTATCAATCATACGATGCCATGATATTATTTTCAGTAATAATTGATTTTTTAAGAAAGGAGATGTTTTCAGTATTTTAGGCTCACTACCTCACTACCTATATATGCACAATTTTAATTGAGGATCACTGTGCATGGAGAAACAGGGTGAGGCAACTTGATAATTATCAAGCTCCTTATAAAATAAAATAAACCAATATTAGAGGAGAAATTTACTAAAAGAAATGGTTCCTGTTTTACTAGGCTCATGATAGAATCTCTATCCTTTAGCTCCATTTCTTTTCTCAACAGTCCAAAACCAATTTTATAACTCAGCTGTCTCCTAGCCAAATGTGCAGCCTGCTGCAGAGATGAGTTTGTGAAGCTCAACCATACAAAATGGTATATCTAAGGAGTGCCTGCATACATTTGCAAGGATGTTTTCATAGCTGAATGGAGCTTTGCTTCAGTTTGGTTTTCTGTTTTTTGGCCTCTTTTCTGATGTAAGTTTACAAAAAAATTAAAAATATATATCAAGAATAGAACAGAGAGAAATTGAGTTAGACTAAAGAGTTACGGCTTACAATGCAATTTTGTTAAAAGTTTAGCACAATGTTGACTAAGTGTGAGACAATGTCAGTTTCCTATCTCATTAAAGTATTATTGAGAAGCTGCATCAATTCTTCACGAAACCATTTGGAGTCATCATCACACTGTGTTTTTACTTTACCACACATGAGATAGCCTTGCTTAGCACTGGCCTAGGAATTAAACACCGCAGGTTTCTTCAAAGAGTTCACAGAGTTAACAATATTGAAACATTAGAATGATACATTTTCTTCAAAGTGCTTTCTTTCCAGAGCACAGAAAACCCAGACCTATTGCTGTGGACAGGGAACAGCAGGCAATAGCAGCAATATAAACTCATGGATGTATCCATCTATTTTCCACAGGAGAGACAGAATTAGGAAAGGAATGCCTGGTGCATATACTGTAATGCAGAGAATAAAGAAATCACACTTCTCTAAGTTTCAGCACATACATATTATTTTTTATTGTTTATATTGGTTTCCTGTTAAGACTGTGCTTTCAAAAAAAAAAACAGAAAGTTGACTTCACGGTAATAGTACATAATATTTCCTTCTTTTTCAGAGAGGAGAAGAACCAGTGTGCACTTTTATTATTCTGCCAGGGAAATGTCCTGGGCATCCTGTTAATTGAAATGGACAACTTCCTAGGCTCAAAAAATCTGTCAGGTGGACTTGTTGCAGCAACATAATGTTAACCACAGGCACATATGACATGAGTCACATTCGCAACATGCTGCTGGTTAAGCTGATTTAGGTAGGTAAAAAATAAGTGTTGGAAAATAAATTGATGATCACAGAAACATACGTTAAAAATCTTCTAATTCATACTGATGAAGGACATCCTTACTATTGTACTTCATTTGCATTCAAGGTCACAAAAGCTCTTAATACAGAGATCGGGGAAAAAGACAGCGGTCTTCCAAATAATTTATCTTGGATTTGAAATGTCAGATCCTATATCAACTTGGAATGCAGTATTCATTCTCTTGACATATAAACTGACACTACTTTTATTTCTCAAAATGAGGTTTTTACATTAGCTCTTTGGATAAGTGTCCTGTGGTGCAGTATATCACACAAAAGCAATTTGTAGAGGTGTGGAAAGAAAAAAATGTATTTTTGCATCACAGGAAACATCTACTTGTTAAATGGGTTATGAAAATGAAAGCATTTTAATACTGTAACAAGAATTGATTAGAATTTCTTTTGCCACACTTACAAATTCTACTCCTGGTTTCTCTAGCCAGCAGTTTTATGTTTCTCCGACATGAAAGGAGTTTAGTAAAAACATAAATAAATAAATGCTGTAGGTTGTTTCTTCACTTCTAACTCCTCCCAGTCCCAGGTCATTTTTCCCATCAAAGTTAAAAGTAACTAACATAGTACCAACCAGGAAGATGAATCATAGATAAAATGTCTCTCATGTTGATTATTCTTGATAATTACATCTATACAGATAACAACTGTGTTAGGTAGGCACTCTGAATTACAGTGTTTGCATTAACTTTTAACTTCATTATGATTATTATCATTATGATATTCATTATCACTGTGTAGATTGGTTTACGTAGTTATATCATCTATAGGTTTTACAATATAATCCTGGAATGTTGATGATAATTCAAACTAGTTATCTCATGAGTAACTTAATTTGGCTTCAAAGTTTTGCAAGAGTTTTAAAGACAAATCTCCAAATTAAGTTATTTTAAGAAGGACACTAACAGAATACTCATGAATGAAATATTATTTTCATATATATATAGACTGTGAAATCACATTGTACTCTCTTTATTTGACAATACTTCTCTCTTTCCATTAGATTGTCAGACCATAGCCAGCAAATCTGTGACCCCTTGATACAGGACAAGGCTTTAAAAACTGCTTGTTGATTGAATAAAGGAGAGAAACAAGATATAAAGAAATATAAAATTGAGGTTTGGCAACTCCTTAATTTAATGGACACATGTACTACTTTCAATAGGAATTTGACGAATAGCTACTGTTTATAAATTATGTATGTGCTTAGCAGAATACAAAACACTGTACTTATACTATTTCATTTAATTTTAGAAATAATTATGAGGCAGATATTATTCTCCATTTTAAGCATAATACAACTGAGTTTCAGAGAGAATCCAAGCAACTCATAAAATGTTTTATAACTACTAATTCATGGAACTGGGATTAACGTATGTCTTTCCCAAATTATTAGGAGGAAACTCTTTAACTCTCAAAGAACCCAGTCTTTATGCTTATTGAAGCTAAATAATGATACCCATAAGGAGCAACTTTTCTTCCAGGAATGTCTTGGTGCCCAACTCTAGAAAGTCTCCACCCCAAAAGGCAAATATTTTCTTTAGGCCTTTATAGGACTTAGATTTGGCCCATCCAATCAAGGGAAATCCACTTCTAGCAGCTCTTTCCTTTCTTGGCACTTGGTTTTCACTTAGAATTTGTGTCAGATAAGAGGAAATATTTTAATAAATATACAAAAACTTTTTTAAAAAGTATCTTTTGCCCTAAACCTAGATCTACTCTTATGGATGGAAGAAATCTTCGTGTCCTTCTTTGCCCTCATTATCCATTGCCATCCATGCTACACTACTCTTCTAACAAAAATAAACGATTTTATTTCAAACCAATCTTTTTAAACCCTCCCTACTGACCTCTTCACCTTCAGCCTAGACCATTGCCATGGCTTCTATACTAGACTCTTTGCCACTAGCTTTATATGACTCATGTTACTCCTTCTATCCATTTATTTCCTTGTTGATAGAGACATTTTATCAAAGTACAATCTAATCATGTCAATTTTCCGGTTAAAAGTCTTCAACAGCTGCTTCCTGAAATTCCTTAGCAGAGCATGCAGGGCCTTTATCAGCCTAGCCTCTTTTCCTGTTTCCAACCTCTTCCTCCAGCATTGGCTCCCAACTCTTACATGTTCTGGCTTTGTTGAAGTCCCTGCCCCACAATTGTCATGGCCCTTTAGACTTCCTAATTTTGTATCACACACATTGCTCACAACCCCCTCCTCATCTATCAGTTTGTTGGTAAATAAAATACTTTGAAAAACCATTAAACCATTATCTCTTCAGTAACATCTCTATTATATTTTTTGAAATATCCTAGTTAATTTTTCTTTGTTGATCTACGTGTCTCAATTAGAGACTCTACCACTACATTGTGGTTATTTGCTTACATGCTTGGTTATTTTATTAGACAGCTCATTGAAGACAAGGGCTATGATTAATTATTTTGCTATTCTTAACACTTGGCGTAACGCTTGATATAAAATAAATGCCTAATACAAGTAAGTATAAAATGAATGTACTACAATTATTTCTGATATTCTTGTCACCTGATCTGAAGTCATATTTTTCTTAAATGTGAATATCTACATATCATAAAGCAGAGAACTTCCAAGTTCTCAGGTAGCTGACTTGAGGTTGTTTTTTAAAGCCACCTTTGGAAATCTTGTGGATTATTAGGGAGTCACTATATTTTTCTCCATTCTCATCAGGGATTTCTAATAGGTCAAGAAGTGATGGACGTAAGAAAATTTATGTAAACACAATAAGCCCCTTGTCCATATCTAGAAGCAGATAATTAAACAGACCAATGCTTTGCCTCTTAAAATGCCCTAAATCATCATAGTTAGTATATAGTGGAGTGGATTTATGGTGGCCTTTATCTATCATACTACACGACATTTCAAATAAAAAATAACAATTTTCCCAAATTTATATCTTGTTGGTAGTTATTTATTTGTTACAAACTGAATGGGAGACCACATGCAGATATTTAAATCCTGGGCATATACTGGACCTTAACTTAATCATGATGCCTTCTCCATGACATCATTAGTAACAACTTCCATCGATTTTAAAAATCCATTTCAAATTAAGTTGCAGAAAGCACTCCTACCCATTTAATGCTCAAGGATTTTGTAATTGAGTTTTTCCCCTTTAAATGTATAAATATACCAGAGGATAATATTTCTGACACTGGCGCCCTTAGTAAATAATTTAACTGATTCCAGATCTGAAAAACTGACCTCTATGTAGTTTATGTTGCTCTCCCTCCCCAATTTATAAATAACAATGAAACAATGTTTGTTAGTTGAAATATAATTGCAACCAGTATGAAAGCAGTGGCACTGAGGACAGCTGTTTAAACAGGAACCATGTGACTCCAAAGGAAAGCATAATGCTTATGGAAACACACTAGATGCAGCCTTAATTCTAGAAACAAGTATGATATCAGAGCATTGAGGAGCCATAGACCTATTTTTCTTTTGAGCTTTTATCTGGAGATAGGTGTGGTAAATTCATTACACATGTCCTACCTCACACAGATGCTGTGATAGTGACAATATGTGAAATCTTTGATATTATTAGAGAGAAAGAACTTCTGTTTTTAACTGTCTTTGTCTTTGTGTTTCATTACACACAAAATTTAGAAATGATAACATAAAAATAACAGGTCTCAGTTGTAATAGTTGAATGTGTTTCAGTGAAGGAAGAGTTATCATCTGACCCTATTAATCTTGATTTGGGATAAGTGCTTGATAAATTATTTTCCAGGAAAGGAGGCACCATGACTCATTACACTGTGTTTTCATCTTAGATCTGCTGTGGACTCACTGTGTGACCTTGGCAAAGTCATTTAACCTCTCCTTACCTCAGATTTTTCATTTATAAGAAGTGTAGATAATCCTGGCCTACCTAGCCTGGCAAAAACAAACACTAGCAGAATACGTTAAATAGGTATGTACATGAAAGATTATTGATATAAAGGATAAATATGATAGCATAAGAATATTACTGTGTCTTTCACATAAGCCTTTAAACAAATTGCTTTCATTTGAACTTCAGAACTGTTTTGACAACTAGGTATTTTGGATTCGTTTAAGCAAATGAGGAACGATTATATTTACTTCGGTCCATTAGATCCAAATATTCTGGCTGCATATGTTGTTTAGATGAATATATTTAATACATAAACTTTTATTTTTCTGGCTATTTAGGCTCTGATTCTTCTAGTTTAAACCATTAGCAAAATAGTGATAGAGACAGCAACAATATGAATCAGATAAAACAAATTGTCAAAGAGATAACATATGGTATAAATTGATGTGCACAGCTATAAAAAATAGGAAAAGCAAATAAAAAAGTTGACTACTTATTGTTACTTAAAATGAAAGGACAATATTACAAATACCATTTAAATTTGTATTAAAAATACAAATATATTTAATATTTAAATAAAATAAATATAGCTAGCAGCATAAGCCTTTAATATAGAGTGGCATGTTTAGCTTGAAAGCTTTTAAAATTACATTTAATATCAAAGTTTTAGAATCACTTTTCTTTCTTTTTTTTTTTTTTTTGAGACGGAGTCTCCGCTCTGTCGCCCGAGCTGGAGTGCAGTGGCCAGATCCTTCAGCTTCACTGCAAGCTCCGCCCTCCCGGGTTACTGCCATTCTCCTGGCCTCAGCCTCCCGAGTAAGCTGGGACAACAGGTGCCTCGCCACCTCGCCCGGCTAGTTTTTGTTATTTTTTAGTAGAGACGGGTTTCACCGTGTTTAGCCAGGATGTCTCCCGATCTCCTGACCTTCGGATCCGCCCGTCTCGGCCCTCCCAAAGTGCTGGGATTACAGGCTTAAGCCACCGGCGGCCAGAATGCACTTTTCAAAGAGAAGAAATATTTTCACTAAAATAGGCATGAATGGAATGGATTAAAGGGAAGATTCTAAACATTATTCTAAAAGTAAAAAATGTATTTTGAAAAGACTGGAATGCATATCTGAACAGGTTTCAGGTTAAATTTCAGAAAAAATAAATTATCACTATGATAATTGTTACTGATGAAAGTATTTGAACTGGTTTTCGTTAGAAGTTGTCAAAATACCCAAGGCTTATTTTCTAACAAAATGGATATAATGATAGAATCTTGGTCTTATATGAAGAAAATGTTCATAAGCTTACCCTTCTAATATTTTCTCCTAGCCTTTATATTCTATAACTAGCTAGAATAAAAGTGGCTTTATATAGTAAACGAAGAACGCATCTGATGTTTTTGCTTTGTTTTCTATAATTGGACTGGATTGGATATTGTTTTATTAAGACCTCCTAGGATTATAGAGCAAAAAACAGAAGAAATATAGTGAAATATGCTTAAGATGCTTGCAGGTAAGATGGGGAGATAAGTTAGTGAGAAAGGGCTACCACTTATACAAATGGGTGCTCCAACAGCATCTACTCGTAAGAGAGTTGGCTGGAACTCAGGGTGCATGTTGTAGTTACAGTTTACAAACAGTTAATCCCTCTTGGAGCTCCTGGTGCCCATTACTGGACTCAGCACATAGAAAATATTGAACAATTATTTGATGAACCCATTCAATGAACTGAAACCATAGACCTGATGCTCTCAGAGTGTTTTAAACACTCATTCACTTCTTCAACAAATACTTATTGAACACCTACTATGCTTAGGCAATATGGTAAACACACACACACACACACACACACACACACACACACACAAACACACAATCCCTGCATTCAGTCTAGTTAAGGTGATATTAAGCAAATAAACTCATGAAAGAGAATACAATAACAAACTGAGAAGAGCACTCTACAAGACAGAAATGGTGTATAATAACTGACCTTGACTGGGAATCAAGGCAGGCTTCTTTAGTAAGTGACTATTGAGCTCACCTGTGAAAGATGAGTGTTAGCTAGGCTGGTGTGGAAGCAAGCAGAGGTGGCAGAGACCTCCAGGTAGAAGGGACTGCATGGGAGGAGGGGCCTTGTAATGGAAAGGGGTGTGGCACGGTTAATGAAACAAAGAAAGAGGGGGGATGCATCTGGAAGTGGGCTGGGGTACGACCCAGAAAGCACAGCAGGCCACATTAAGGAGATTACCTCATCATAAAGCGTAATGAGAAACCACAGAAGGAAAATGCCATTCTAACTACAAAGGAGTGGCAGTCCGGAAAGAGGCACAGGGAGCAGCTACAGGGTGCACTCTGCTGTTTTCAGAAGCATTGAATACTTGTTTATCGACAGCTGTCTGTTTTTGCCTACACACTTCACAAAGAATGAGGAGATATTATAATAAATTTTCCCTTCAGCTCTTTTTGAAAGGAAGAGCTATATAATGGTGACATGACCACATCGATCCCAGAAGTACCACAATAACAAATAATAGAACTGGAAAAGTTATTCTCTCCTTACATATTTAAAGCTCTACATATACTTACATTTTTGTGAACAAAGAAGTGTTTGCCATTTGTATATCAGAATAGTACCTGCTCAATTATGCTTGAGTAAGAGATGGTTTGTGCTATGTGTGGTAAAAAAGTAAGATATCATCCAGGTGATTGGATCCAATTTGCCTCTAAAACTTAAATCAGTATCTAGTCCACAGTTGTCTTCCGTAATAGATAACATTGTGGTGGAACTTCACAGTACTCAGTTTACCATGTGTGGTCTCCTCAATCAGCACCCACTGTGCTGGTTCCTAAAAATAGAGTCTGGACCTCTTACGTCTACAAATTCCAAGTTCTCAGGTACAGCCTAAGAATATGCAGACATAATATACCACAGATGATTCTCTCTCTCTCCCTCTCTCTCTCTCTCTCTCTCTCTCTTTCTCTCTTTTTTGAGATGGAGTCTCATTCTGTCACCCAGGCTGGAGTACAGTGGGGAAATCTCCATTTACTGCTGTTTCTGCCTCCTGGGTTCAAGCAATTCTCCTGCCTCAGCCTCCTGAGTAGCTGGGACTACAGGTGCACACCACCATGTCCGGCTAATTTTTGTATTTTTAGAGTAGACAGGGTTTCACCATGTTGGCTAGACTTGTCTTGAACTCCTGACCTAAGGTGATTCACCTGCCTCAGCCCCCCAAAGTGCTGGTATTACAGGTGTGAGCCACCACACCTGGCCTAAAACACCCACAGACGATTCTTAAGAAAACCTATGTTTATATTTTAGGCAAAGTTTCCCAATTATTCATATATATATGAAGCACCCAGGGAGCTTATAAAATGCAGATTCCCAGGATCTACACCCAGAAATTTTAATTCAGGAGGTTTTGATTGGTCACAGATTTTTGTTTTGTTTTGTTTTGTTTTTACAAATCTCAGGTAAATGTTAAGAGCAAAATTGGCAGCTATTGTTTTAAATATTCTTTCTAGTTTATTTGAACTATTTCTAGCAAGATCTCTCAGAAAGCATACAGATTCCTGTGTTGTAAGTTCTTTGAGGTCAGGGACACTTTTTTTTTCAACTTTATCTCCTTAATACCAGGAAAGGATTAACTCTTATTTATTCTTAGGGTCTCTGATGAAATGTTATTTCCTTCTTGACTAGATGGAATGCCCTACTATGAATTTGCATACTTCTCTGTAATTTCCCAGTCTGGTCACTCATTACACTTCCTTGTAATAAACTGATTAATTATCCTTCTTCTAAGCTAGTATGTAAACTTAAGGAGATATTGTTTATTGTATGTTCAACAGAATCTTTAATATCTGGCAGAGTACTTAGCAATTAATAAATACTTATTGCATGAAAAATTATGCAGTAAATGTTAAATAAATGTTTCTATTACTTGAAGACTGTGGTCTCTTCCTTAACTTCCTCTTCACTAATGACATTATATTATTTCGAGTAAAGTTTCATATTAGATTCTAATGCAATTTTTTAGCCATTATTTCTTTTAAGAAATAGAAAGCAAATTCTGGAAGAACTTTTCAACAATGATTAACATAATGACCTAAATCTGGCTACCTCCCACCATCTCTGCAGGTACAATTCTAGATCAAGACACCTCTGTCCTTCCTTCCCTTTGAGGGGAAATAAAATAGGTTTGGAAAATGAAAACATTCTTATGGGAACAAGACTGCTCAAGAATTAGGTAAATACAAAATGAGGGGTACAATTAGAGGGTCTAGCTTTAGAAGAAAATTGTCTTCATTAAATGAATAATGAAAATACAGATAGAAAGATAAAATGATTAGGATGGGCTCTAGAAAAATTTTTGAACTTCCATAGGGATGGCCTGAAAACTGATAGCAGGACAGGACTTTATGAGTCTGTAGTGAAGGAATAAAGGCATAATCAGTGAGAGCCAAAAAATCAGAAGATCTGGGTGTTTTAGAGGCGTTATATGAGGAACTGAAGTTTTAAATCAGGAATCCAGGTTTAATTTAAAACTATAATACAGAATAGTTTAGTGGGCTTTATTTAATAAGTGAGGGGTTAAAATATAGCTACCTCCCCTCCCCATTTGCGTATAAAGATGTGAGGCCTTCATCAAGGGAGGCAGTAGGACATACTACTACAAACAGCTTGGTCCCTGCTATGAACACATAACGAAACACTTTGAAAGGAGAACTTGTTCAGAATGAAATGGAGGATTCCATAGTAGGCAACCAAAGTGAGAAAAGGGCACATGATAGATACGTGTGAGACATTGCCCACCTTTTATTTTCTGAGAGAAACTGGAGACACCTCCTTACTCTAATCTTGAACTTCGACTTGGAAAAAAAAAAAAATCATTCAATTTGTTTCTATCCAATTTTCATCTTGTCATGGTCTCTTTTCAATTCTAATTCTATTGATATTTTAACCTCTCTCTCCATCATGCCAGGAAGATATTGAAAGAACAGGATAAAGAAATATTAACCTACAGTAATAGTAATAACCTACAGTATTCATCTAGAAATAACAAGAAACCCACAAAACCTCCAGTACAAACCTCAGACTCACACAGCAGCATTCCATTCACAGACACTGAAAGGCAAGTAAGAAATGTTAGAAATATTATCAGAGCTCAGTATTGTGAATCCAGGAGAGAGGACAGTGACAGCAATGGCGGGAAAGTGCCATGAAATATAGAGGATGCTGTCTCTGTGCTAAGCTCAAAGTACCTGTGGGGAAAAGCACCAAATCTAGGTTCAGAAACAAAAATAAAAGAAAGGAAACATAAGAGGATAATGAAACAAATGGAATTGATATTGATGGGGAAACAAGGAGATGCAGGCATAAGTACATCAAATTTCAAAATGCTGAAAATCTAAACAGTTAAGAGCGTGAGTTGTAGAATTTTATTCATTTCAGTTCTAGTTGAACAGCTAGATGATATCAGGCACATTGTTTAACCTTTCTAAGACTCAGTCTTTATCAGTAAAATGGGGATAATTATGTTACTTACTTCATAGGGTATTTCCATTGATTAAATAAAATAAAACATACACATGTTTATCATGGTACCAGGGAGCAAGTAAGAACTTAATACCTGTAGTTTAGTATTAATAGCTATGATTTGCATTTACTAATGCTCATCCATAAGGAAGTATGCAGACAACCAAAGATTATTGTGAGGTCAGGGAAGACTGAAAGTAGGTTTGCCTACTGCTTTTGACAATCCACAAAGTGTATGGCCTTGCATAAATAATTGGAATTCAAAAACAAAACAAAACAAAAGAAACAAACAAAAACCAGAGGGCTCTTTATCTAAATGGTAAAGATAATGTCACTAAGATTTAAAGTATTAGTGTAGGAAAATACAATACACAGTAATCATAGACAATTTTTTCTTATAGAAAGTACTAACCATTTACAGAGCTCTTAAAATATTGTTTTGTATTTCATAACAGCCACAACAGAAGTTGTCACATAATAACAAAAAGAGGTATCCTCGTGCAAGTTAAACATGTAATGAAAATGAACAACTCATATTTTAAATTTGATGGAAGGCCACTAAATGGAACAATCATGTTCCAAGTAATCTTGGAACCATAAACATGGTTAGAACAAAGCTAAAGTTTCTATAAATTTTACCAAAATGTTTTTCCTATAGAAGAAAATTGTTCTTGAATCATATTTTCTTTTCCAAGTAGTAAAGAAAATCAATTCATGGAGTTTTAATTGATCCCCTGTTGCGTACTTCAAGCTATGCTAGACTCGGTATGGAGAAAAGACATGGGGGCACTTGTCCAGGAGGACATTAGGCACGAAAACAAGGCTAGCAAAAAGCAGGAATAAGCAATGGGAGATGGCCTAGAAGGCATTTGGAGCACCTTCCATATCCAACACGCTGCTGAATCCAGGATCCTAGAAATCACTGTGATTTTGTTCTTTCCCTCACTCTCTACATTATCATAACCTATCTATTCCATCTCCAAAAAGTGGTCCAAATCTAACTACTTCATATCATTCTCACAGTCACTATTATAGTCTAAATGACTTCCATTATTCCCTTCAGTATCTTAACTCTAATCTTTTCTCCCTATAGTAAGTATTCTACCCAATAGCCAGAGTAAATTTCTTGAACATAATCTAGGATCATAGTATTTCTCTGCTGAAAACATCTCAGTGGCTTCCTATTGCAATTAGAATTAAGTCCAACCACTTGTCATGGCTTATAGGATTCTACATGCTGTGCTCCTGCCTATTTCATCCAATCCTCTCTTCCTCTTTTTATTAAACTCTAGCCATACACTCCTCTCTGCCCCTAGAACAAACCAGAGTCACTCCTGCCTTAGGAATTTTGCACGTGCTGAATCCTCTGTTTGGAGCCCTCTTCCTTCAGACATTCCAGGATGGTTGTTACTCTTTAGGTTTCAACTAAGAAGCGAGCATTTCAGACAGCCTTTCTCTGACCATCCTATACAAATGAACCTTCTACTCCCAAGTGACTACTCGTTATTCCCTTTTAATCTTCGTGTTTCCCCTCACCACAGTAATCACTATTTATAGGTATATATGTTATTTTCTTTTTTTATTTCACTAGAGTATAAGTTCCTTGAGGGCAGCGATCCTGGCTAACATATTTATTTCTATATCTCCAAGTCCTTCCTAAAACCAGTGCCAGACACTTAGAAAGCATTCATTAGTTGAATGTTGAATGACTGAAGGGGGTCATTCCTCATACTTTTTATCCACATGCATTTCCTATCTCTGAAGCCATCTACTTCCCATGTGCTCTTCTGTCTTTGATGAACATTTGCACTGAAATTATTTCGTTACCTCTCTAATGAGAATTGAGCTCTCAAATCTATTCGCCTTCTGCTCCCAAAGCCTTTTCTTGACACCTCCCAGGAAATGAACGTTGATATATGGGAACAAAAAAAGGTATAAGTATGATCTAGCTTTTGTCCTCCACTCCCAAATTAACCTTTCATTACCTTCTGAGTTCAAATGATCTATTAGATTAAGAGAAAGTAAACTCGAGATATTTGGACATAGAGGTCCTTAAGGGCATCAAGTTCCTGCAGTACTGTTACTAGTAATGATGGTTAAAAGGCTTTGGTCAGGACTGAGCCAGGCAATAATCTCCTAATAATGTTAATGAAGCTGACTACAAAAAAAATACAATAATCACATAAAACATGCATGTTTTCACCCTCTGGAAAATAGTTTCCATGTGCTCAATGACTAATGTGTCTTACTTTTAATTTTAAATACCTGAATAAACTAAGAGTCATGAAGGTCCAGAGGACAGGGTGGTCAACATGGCTTGGAGTAATTAAAGAAGCATCACAGAGGAGGAGGGACTTGATATAGTCTTTGAATTACGGATGAATGTAAACAGTTAAAATAAAAAAGTTAAAATAAAAATATGAAAGTGCTATATTTAGTTATATAATTTCCCCTCACCTAATTTTGAGGGGAGATTTGCATCTCCTCTATGCCCAGTTTCTCCTGGCTGGCTGTCATGCCCGTCAGCAACAGGAGTGGCCCTTTTGCTGAAAGATGGCCAACAAGGTAACTGTGAATAATTTCACATTGAAAACACTCATAAATTGAAATGTTAATGGGCAGAGCAGCTTGGGAGTATATTTGTAAGGATACAGACCACTTCTTTCTTTACAACTCTGCTAGTGGCTTGAAAAAATTTACAGAGCAAGAAATATCAGGAACTACATATCAATCAAAGTCAATAATCAATGCAAGACATCTGAATTACTTATAAATAAACCGTGTTTCAAAGGAATTAAGTGTGATAATAATGGGTTTTGCCAAAAGCGTTGGCATGGCTGATTATGGAGAAAGCAGGAACTGTGTTCCAGGATCCTCCCTTTTTCCCCCATTGCAATCAGACTTACTATGCAAAGCTCTGAAGCTTTCCGAGAATATCTTCTCACAAATATCTAATGATCCTACATAGTATATTTCAGATAACAAAACCCAAAACAAAATTTAAAAAATCACACACACAAATAAATAAAACAGATGGGACAGATGTCATTTCAGGGGCTCTCGGAAGATGGCACCAAATACTCATCCCTACTGACTGCCAAAAGATAAGAAAAGCCAAACATACATCATCATCATCATTCTTAGTAACATGACCAGTTTCTCAAGAAAAGCACCTGTTGCCTAGACCTCTTTTATAGTCACTGCTGCTTCTGCTTTTTCCCCTCACTGAGCATTCCAATGACAACGTATTATGGGAACCACTTCTTACACACTAGCCACCCTTTGGCCTTGGCAATTTCAGCCATACAGGCGCCCACTTGATCCATTGGCTAGTCTTAAGCAAGCATTCCTTTGATAATTGAATCTAATACCTTAATTCCCAAACCTGATATAAGCGATCTTCATACATGGTCACAAGTTGGCCTGCCAGAGACAGGAAATCCTAAAAGTAATGAATGCCATCATGTCCTCTCTAAGCTAAAATAGAAATTGTATTTTTAGTCAATTTCAAGATTTTGGTCCTCCCTAGAAGAAAACCTTGAATGAGAAACCTCTCTAAACTTTTTATTCACAGTCACATCTGGTTGTTAGGAGATGAGGCCTGTGGTCTTTCGGCATCTTAAAAGGTGCATCGGAAACGTTCAATGCAAAACAATTAGGGAAAAGAAATGTAGTCAAACAAAGCACCTGTCCAAATGGCAGTACTCTTTGGGGTGTCTAATTCTCACCCATGAGTGATGAGGTGTTTCCATGGTGGGAAGGATAATTTGAAAATGTGAGTTTAGACTCTGGCCCTCATGACATATATACCTTCAATGTGACCAGTTCTCAACTTGAAATTACTTTTGAACTCAGTGAAAGCTTTTGGAACTCCAAAAACTTTAATTATTTTCTGGTTTAGTAATCAGTAAACTGCATGGCCAATGCTTGTTTAACTGCCTGTCTTCTCAGTCCATAACCTACATGTCTGTGTAGGAGCCGTGTCTATTTACTATTAAGGACCTTGTCTAGTATCTGATATATATCACTAATAATGCTATTATATATGCAAAAATAATAAAATCACTTCTGAAGGGCTTCCTATGGGTCGGATATCCCATTAAGTGTTTTACATATACTATCTAACTTCATGCATGATTAATGTACAACAGGCCTGAGATAGACATTATTATTAGCTTGAGTTTTCCTATAAGGAAACTGTAGATGAGTGAATTAAAATTACTTGTCCTAGATCTAGAGCTAGCAAAAGAAAAACTAGGATTGCAATTCAGGTTTGTGAGACCTTAAATTCCATGTTCTTAATATCCATGGGGGGTATGCTTTCTATTAATAAAAGTTTATATAATTGAATTTCATGATATGAATAAAATATTATCGTGAAAAACATTATTAATAAATAGGTTCAGATATATTATGAGTTCATTCATACTCTCTTTCTAAAGTCTATGGCTGGCCTATAACACGTTTGGTGCACCCTTGAAATAAGGTTCTCTGCTGACTTCACGTATAGCTAGGGCAAATAAAATTAGCATAGGCACAGAGAAGCCTTATTTGCTAGGACTGAAAGTGCTAAAGGAAAGTTTTACTGTGGCCACACAATAAGCATCTTTTTATAAGATGCTATTATGGTTTTCAAGTTACCTCCTATGAAACCCTGGGGTTTCATACCACTAAAGTTAAGCTTCAAATTTCTGTGTAAACTCTGCCTTGAAAGTTTGAAATTATATGAGCATATTATTCACCAAATCAATGTTATTGTTTAATAGAAAGGATCTTAGAGTTAGCTGTATTGATCTATCTCTTATAACCATGTGACCTGGGGCAAGTTACCGAACCACTTTCTGCTCCATTTGCTTTATCTAAATATGGAAATAATATTTTCTTGATAATGTTGTTGTGAAATGAAATGAGGCAAAGTACTTAAAGGAAGCTGAGACATACTAGATACAAAATATTGGTCTAGAGTCTTCTCACATCTATATCAAAATTACGTTATTATTTTCATTCTGTATTTATGAACAATTGCTACTGTACTAATAAAATATCCAAAAGCAGTTGCAACATCAAATCTTTCTTCTCTTTAGCCCCAAGCCAACAAAACAAAATAGCTATTTTATTGACATTTTATTGAAATTTCATTCAAATTACTTATGCTAACTAAAGTAATTTATACAATTACTTATTCAACTAAAGAAAACAGTAATAAAACAAAAATGGCAAAATTTGTGTAGAGCTCAGTATTTCCCAAAATTGTCCTCAGTGCTTCATATCCAAATCTTGGCATTGATCGGGTACATAAGAGAGGTCAGTGAGAATTAGCTGAATTAGTTACATGCCACAATTATTTTGACAGAAATTGCAATTGTCATCACTTTCATATTTATAATTTGTTTTAATAATAATGTAGCATACTTTAAAATGCCCAAATACATTACCTTTGAGAATTTTAGACAACTGGTAGCTTTCACTGATAACTATAAATCAAATAAAATTTCAGTGAATTGATGTTTTTTCATTATCATTTCTTATACATATAAACTACATGTGACTACCTTTTCTTGAATAGAGTATTAGATTTTTAAAAGGAGGGTCATTAGATATTTGGGAACATAGAAAATGGAATTATTAGTGGCATCAGAGTTACTCTAAAGATGAAGGTTAACTATTTTCTTATGGTTTCTGCTTATGGCTGTTTTTACACATAATTGATGCTTTTCAAGATGCTGGCAACTGTTGCTTTAAATTGGAACAAAAGAAATTAATCCTTTCAGAGAGAGTGATGATTCAAACCTGCCAGATGGAAAAAAAAAATAACTGTAATCTGACTTCAAAGCCTACATTTTTCTTTGTAGAAGTAGTTTCTATAGAATTATGTAAAATTAAATGGGATTGTCCAACACTTACAAATTGAGAAAACAGACTACATCATCAAAGTGTAAAGTATGAATAGGTCATATTAAGGAGCTCAGAAAGCTCTGCAGTATAATATGAATTAAATTATACCCTTTTATAATCAGAATTAAAGCAGCAACAACCAATCAATGATGCATACTAGGTTTATTTTACTACTACATTATTTACTTAACTTCATTGAATATCTCTAAATTTTTTTCTAATTTTGCAGTGATGTCTTAAGTGTGTGCCTGTTCATATTTATGAGACTTTTGATAAGCTACAACTCTGCCACTGTGGGTTTTAAATAACATATGTGTTGCAATGTTGCTAACGTTGACTAGGACTGTTGGTGTTCAGAGAGAATACATGAAGGTAGGAAGGAAGGTACACTAGAAGAGTGAAGATTGCAAGTCATTAAGTGGAATTTTTGTGTGTGTTTGGAGGGGAGGGATCAGTTCTAGACAAGTAATTTTCAAGGGACTAGGTCTAGGAGATGTCACGTGATAGAAACACTTAAATTTCTAGATAACAGTCACTGGATCAAAAGCACTACAATTTTTAAGGGAAAAAAATGGAATGAAGTGTTTGGCCTGAATTTTGTAGCCAAATTCTAAGTCGCGAGACTGTAGTCTTCTTTTCTAAATCTCTTTGTAGTTTCTTTGGGAGTTGTACTCTCTCATTGAATTCTTTTCTTAAATGATTTTGCAGTATTGTTGTGATCTGTTAAACAACTGCTGTGTTCCACTCCAGTGGTGGGTCAAGTGATTTCTGCACTCTGTATAGTTTGTCTAGTTTGTAACATTTCCTAAGGAAGAAAAGTGCTGCATAAATAAAAGATCTTTGTACTCATTTTAAAAGGAAACTACATACCGATCTTAATATAACAGATATATTTTAAAACTTTAAATCTCATAAAATCATTTGCAAACAAAGTGGGGCTCCCATTTTTCTCATTCTGCCTTATTTTACCTCCTCATCTCCTTAACAACAATAGAAGGATCCCAAAGAAGTGACTCAGTGAATTTGAGAGACAAGGAATACATAGTTATTAGTGATGCTAAACTAGATTCACAGGTAGAGGAGACTTGGAATATAAATGAAATAAGCTCAGGGAAAGAGTTCAGGGCATTTCAATAAAAACAGCATAAGAGTATTTTCTGTGTAGCTCCCTCCCTGGATATTGAAATTGAGGCCCAAAAGCCAAACTTCATTCATTAGGAAAAACTTTTAAAAATGTGAAATGATGAGATATTATTTTAAGCAAAATTTTCCTTCATAAAAAAAATAAAAAAAACTGGCAATGAGCAAAAAGCCAAACAAGGAATATTTCATGTTGAAATCACAAGTGCGTTGTTATTCCTCCTACTGAGGAAATTTCAGCTAAGAGCAAGTAAGTTGTTCATAAATGAAAATTATAATAAAGGAACAGCAAGCATATGTCATGATTGCTTTTATTTCATAGTCTTTCGACTGGGGAGGGAGATCATTGCATTGATGCACTTCATCCTTGCTTAAGCTCACTTTATCCATGTTATTTCTGCAAAATTTTTTAACCAGCAAAGGATTGTAGTAAGTCTATAATAAAATTGATTTAATTGTTTGAAAGAAATGAGAAATAAAACTATATTTTATACTTTTATAAAAGGATCTATAAACATTTCTATACAACTGCACAGTGTTTTTTCCTTAAATATTTTGCTATTTTATCATGCAGATGATTAAAGCAGAGAATGCTCTTAAAATAGAATTATAAAATCCTGAAATCACCAAAAGCAAAACATCTCGGTTAATTCAACCACTGAAATTAATCCATGTACTCTTTTTAGCTTCTTTTAAATTCCAAGCAAGTACCAAAAAAAAAGAACCCCAAAAATCAAAAAACAACAACAGAAAAAAAACAAAACAAAACTAGCTTATTTGAGCGAAGACAGTTGAAGAAATCAATATCCAGAAGATAAACTTCACATCAGGAAAAAACAGATGATAAGTTTGTACCTTTCAGCAAGACAGTATTTTAAAATCTGCATCACTCTGACAAAAATATTATCACCAGAAAAACACACTTTACAATATGCTGTTCTCTCATGCATCATTGACACTAAGAATAGAAAATAAATTGGTAGTATGGAGTGCCTTTCAGTTCCAATTTTTCTAAAAGCACTTCACAAAGCAATTAGTCAGATAATGGTGGTGTGCTGACTCCTTGAGCCTCTATATAGTCACTAATAGCACATGATCTTTCCAACCATTAGAATGGATTGTAGAGAGAGCAGTGAAACATCTCTAGTCTTCTAAACCCTAGTCATAGATTCTCCTTAAATGCATTGTTTGAACTGCATTCTTCTTTAGAAAATAGAGTTAAAATTTGCACTAAAGGAAGAGAAAACTACGAAGTATTGATATTTGAATCCAATTAATAATAGGAAGTAAAGTTAATGTTCTCTAAATTATCTCTGAATGACGAAACTTCAGAATGTTCTACTGACTATACTACTGACAGTGGCTTCATTAGAGGGATAGGGGCTTTTTTATTTAAGAAATGAACTTCATAATGTGTAAAGGATTTGCAAAATGCCATCGTTTTTGTCCATTAAATGTAGCATGTAAAATAGGTAAACTGGTTACATAATGGCAATTTTTAGCTACTGAAAGTTTAAACTAGAAATCTTCTGGAGCCCCTTATACTTGCTGTAATTTTTACACGAGAATATTATATGAATTAAGGTATGGACAAATAAGGGATCCCATGGGCATACACACTAGAAGCGTAAACTTTCAGAATTCTTGGAAAGGCGCTGTTCAATTATCTAATTTATTTGAAACTTTCTGTTGACAGTGTGGCTAAGATTGTTTTTGTTTATATTTTGTAAGTAGAGATATTTTGAGGAATTTAAATTGGCGTTTCTCGGAGAAACTGAGTACATAGGTATTTGACCAATGGATGTTGATGTAAAAGGTAAACCACCTGGTCTAACAACAATATTTAATTCATTAAATCATGATAAAAAAATGTATTCCCCAAACAAAATACTGATTGGAACCCTTTGGCCCCAGAATGTGTATGACTAAGGCACCATTAGAAAATCCAACCTCAGTCTTGACAGCTTCAACTGTAGAGACAAAGTATAATTTCCCTTTAAGTATAAAGAGCTTTATGTATTCAAATTAAGAAGCAGTTAAGGTGGCCAAACACGATGGCTCATGCCTGTAATCCCAGCACTTTAGAAGGCCGAGGTGGGTGGATCATCTGAGGTCGGGAGTTTGAACCGGGTTGACCGACACGGTGAAACCCCATCTCTACTAAACATACAAAATTAGTTAGGTGTGGTGGCACATGCCTATAACTGTAATCTCAGCTACTTGGGAGACTGAGGCAGGAGAATCGCTTGAACCAAGGCGGCGGATGTTACCGTGAGCTAAGATTGTACCATTGCACTCCAGGCTGGGCAACTAGAACAAAACTCCGTCTCACTAAATTAATTAATTAATTAATTAATTAATTAAAATAAAAAATAAATTTAAAAAAGCAGTTAAGGCAATTCTAAAAACTCATTTTAAAATACCACATACGTTAAACAGCACAGGAGGTATTTTGTTTCCAAGAAGTTTACAATTTTTAATCCTTCCACTGTTTAGCTGTAAAAAAATTACACTCTGCTTTCCATTTTGTTTGCAGCTGAATCACAGCTTAGTAATGGTGAATTAGTTTTGAATTACTTTAGAGATGATGTCTGTCCTATATTCTAACACACTCCAATCCAATTTAATATAATCTGATCTAATATTGGTAATGTTTGCATTTATTTCACACTTCAAACATTTTGTATATTTCCATGAACTTCACTGATACATTTCCAATAGTCAGCAGTTCTCAGTATGAAATAATATCCAGCTGTATAATTGAAACCCTGGCACCTATTAAGTACAAGTCCTTATTTAAAATGTGTAGTGATTAGAACATTTTCTCTCAAATCACATCATATTGAAGTTAATGAATTCTTTGTAGGGATATTAGCAAGCTTCTACACCTTCTGATGATCTCCTCTCCTATTCTCACTAACATTGAATATATTAACTACTGACAATGACTGATTCCTGAGTTACCTCAATTCAGTGGGCCAAAGTGCTACACTGGATGCTGCATTACACATGCCTATCCTCTCTATAACACACAAATTCAAATATTGAGAGTGGGATTAATTTAATTCCAGTTGCTATTAATCACATTTGTTCTGACAGACATACATTTCATCCAAAATAGACTATTCCAGGCTGGAGGGATTAGAAAAGAAAAGGAAGGGCGATATAAATCAAAATTGAACTTGTCATTAGAAGGGCTGTTAGAAACAGTTTACATCATGGTTATCCTGGTTTTGATCAGCACTATTAGTCTCCTACTTTTAGACAAAAAATAGAAAAACACGTCAAAGATCCAGACTCTTGAAAAATAACCCTCAGAAGGTGAAACTATAGATATACAAAACAATCTTCTTTTACAAATAACACCATCTTGTTGCCTTTACATTGTTTGCTGCCTTTCTAGAGAGAATGTTACAAACGAAGGCTCAAAAACACTTAGAACCACAGCCAAGAGCATGCTACTGCTCCTTAATGATGCTAATGCAGATGAAAAACACCAGATAGGAATTTCCAAAAATTACTTGCTGGGTCAGAACTTCCTATTTGAATTTTATAATTTATTTATTGGTTAGTTGATAGGGCAGAGCACTAAAATAAGCCATGTTCTGTGACACAGTCCAGAGTGTTGATGTTGTAGAACATCAATATTACTATCTACAAACGAGACCTTTTTATCACCACACTTTATTCCACCCATCCCTTGACCAGGAATCAGTGTGATAGAATGAAAATTTCTGTCAATATGGAAACTCAAGATATTGACCAAATTTCCACTGGACTTTGCATATGGCTGTACAGCAACTTGTTGTACTTAATGAATGATCCCATGAGGAAGCTCATATTATTACTCCAATTTTGCAAAGAAAGTAACCAGATTCAGAGAGAGTAAGCAAATCGATTTGCTTACAGAGAGAGTAAGCAAATTGGAGATCACAAAGCTAGAGAATGCAGTCATGATTTGAATCAATTTAGTCTAACTTGAGAGTCCCCACTCTTAAACACTACTAATTCTACACTGCTTCCCAAGATTTCTCAAATATCATATCGTTTTTAGATACTGCTTTATGATTTAATATCCTTTCAGTAAATGTTACTCAGCCCAGTGCCTCCATGTGCAGGCCTTATGCTAGGTGCTTGGTGTTATGTCATGGCACAGTAGACATGACTTCTGTCCTCAAAGTGCTCACAATCCAGATCCCCGAACAAAGCAAGCAGCACTGTTCCCTGGCAAAGAGACTTCAGATATAGGTTGCAATGAGTTCACACACTTAGGGTTATCTTCCAGTGAGGATGAATGAAATTTGTTTCATAGTGAAATCCTGACTGTTGTGCTCTTGCCCTAACTGTTCCTTCAGCTAATTTAAAGGTCAGTGTCTGTAAAATATCTCCATGCTTGGTCATAATTTCAATATTTTTCTTTTTCATAGGCAAATGAAATAAAATTACTTCTAATCAAGGACAGCACCAGGCAAACTATGAAGAGAGTAAGAGTCATAAGAGTAAGCAGATCCTGCTCTTTCTTTCCTTTTTCTTTTCAGATTATTGTAATTCTTTTGTTCCATTTGTTCTCAGATGTACCAAAACCTGAACTGGGGCAAAGATCTGATAGGAGTCAATTTGTTACTTGTTTTGAACTTAAATGAACCCAGTCTTTCCTTGTTAAATGTGGACTGAGGGTCGGAGCTTTTGTAAAGTTATTTCAGGCACCAGGGCCACTAGGAGGAAGTCGGAGTGACTGTGGAGTCAGTCTCACTTCTCCACAATTGTTCCTTGAAGCAGTGGTTCTCTTTCCATGAGGCTGCTAGGTGAGGGGATACATTGAACAACAGTGTTCTCTGCTATACACTGTCTTTTCTTCCCCATGTGTCTTTTCTTCCTCACGGCCTTCCTACCCATCATCACATCCCAACTCCACTCATCCCAGCTCCACTGTTTTCTTCCTCATTTCTAAAAAAAAGAATGAGAAGGAAGGAAAGAAACAAGGCGGAAATATACATAATTTGGGTAAGAGATGGCTTCTGGGAGGGCAGAAGATACTCTCAGTGCATGCTCCTCCTCCTCAAGTATCACTTATAAACTCAAGAGAAGAGAAACTCAAGGTTGCTCACAAACTATAGTTTAATCCTATTTTTAAAAGCAAAGTATTACCACCTTCTCTCAGTGCATAATTATTTAATACCTAGCTGTCAAGAATATAAGACAATTTAGCCAAAATAGAAAAGCCCAAGGCATTGGGAATAACGTGATACATAAGTTTCCCTATATTTTGGTGACCTCTCTTTATTTTAAGGATTCTGTGAAAATAGCCATAACAGAATCTTATAGAGTTATCTGTCTAGGTCCTTCTAAGTGAGAACTGCTCACACTGTCCATAGGAATGATTCCCACGGGCCATGTTTTTGTTCTAAGAACAGCTTTCCTGGCTATTGCTAATTCACTAATTCATATAGGATGGGTCTCTTATCCAAATAGAAAAATCAAATGACTTTCTTGCCAGTTTGGAATTAGAACTGAGAGATGTAGAGACATATGCTGTTGGGCCTCTAAGAGACTTCCAGAAACCTGGAGACCATACTCCTGCTGCTCAGCTCCCTGTATTTGCTTCTGATAACTCTCTCTTTGAGATGCTAAAGCTTAATGCTTCCTTGGGTTTTGTAGATAGCCCAGTGTCTTTTTTGATAAAAATCACTGAGATTAGCTCACATGGTTTCTATGACATACCATTCAAAGATTCTTCATACAGTGACCAGGCCTATATTTATCCTATAAATAATCCAAACTCTGTTTCTCTGTTTCCTTTAAAGCACTGCATTTCTCAGGCTGCTTTTGTTAGTTTACTCGTGTTCTTTACCTCTCCGATTTATTTGACCCATTTTCTGTATTTTGACAAACTAGAGTTGAGTAGGAAAAGAAGATATATGGATTTGTAGGGTGTGGTATAGAACTTTACAGCATCCTCAAATCATACTGTTCTTGGGCTTATTCTGCATGTGCTGTTTGATGTGGTGTTTAGAAACCTAACTCTTTGTAGGTAACAGTGTCAACATGGCCTTTCTGAACTTTGAGAACCTTAAAGAATAATCTGACTATTAGTGTCTAAAATAACAATCAAGGGAAGTTTAAAGCTCTTCCCCATGGCTTTAACAAAATTCTCACAAAACAGAACAGACAACTAGCAGAGTTCCTATCTCATTATTTTCTCTAAGTTGGTCTCAATACATTGGTCAAAGGGAAAAGGTGCCTTTGCAAGATTCCCCTATAAAATCCCGAAACCAGCTCTTCCTTAAGGGAGAAGACGGTGCTTAGTAACATTTTTCTAAGCCAAAATCATGGCAATAGATGTGATCAAGGGATTCTCTTGAGAGCAGCTGGATATTATATTCATTGGAAATTACTATTAATGCCTCTTTTTATGGTTTACTTAATGCATTGAGGCAGTGAAGCATAAAGTTCAGCAAAAGCTAACAGAGATCTTTCAACCAAGTAAATGGTATGAAGGCAGTAAAAAAGAGGTCAAATTATACCTACAATTACACCTGTAGACCTTATTGTAACAATCCTGGATGAAGATAGACCTGGGTTATTAGTGACATTATGGACAATAATAAGTTCGGTTCAGAAACTTCGGGCAAGTTTTTGATCCTACAGTGAGTAATGTTACATAGAAAAAGAAAACTATCTTTGTTTCTAAGCAAAAGGATGTCATTTTCCATGTAAATTAAGACTGAATGCAAATAACATCACAGTTCATTCAAACAGCAATTAATTGGGGATTGCTTACATGTTTGGGGCCACTTCTTCTTTTTTAATCCGTCTGGTGAACCTCAGCAACAACTGCAGGAATTGTACGCGGAGTGAAAGGAGGCTGGGTTAAAAAAAATCCTCCATTAGATTTTCCCAGCCTAATCTACCTTGGGGAACCAACAGATGTAGATATTTAATAGAAATTAATCTCTTTCTGTTATTCAGTCTTACAATGCGTCATTCTAATACTGATTACACTGATGTTCTAAGATATGCTGGCAAAATGCTACTGTAATACAATTTCTTTGCTGCTAGAAATGAAAGCTCTTGAGATTGCTCTTGCTTATATAGCCGCTTCAGGTGATTACATCTTTACACAGATGTTAATTACTCTCTGGAGAAAGCTGCCCAAATTGTTAGGTGAGTAGCATAATCTGGTAGTGGATACCAAAGAGTGACTTCAAGACTATTACGGTTATTGTTTCTCACCCCTGTTGAGATCTGAGCTCTACTCTGATGAATTTTGGGCAGATAGGAAAAACTTAATAAATGGTAGCCAACGAATCACCACAATGGGTTTCTAAAAGTGGGTATAGACATTAGCTTTTAGCTTATTCCAAAGTTTGGGCGTGGTTTCAATTAGGTCAAAGATACAAGGCTGTGCCTGGGGATTCTTGTTAAAACTTCAATCAGTGGTTCTCAGGCTTCACTGTGCATTAAGCTCCCCCTGGGAGATTTTAAAAAATCCTAATGCCCAGGCTTTGGTTCAGGCCTATTTAATCTGAAGCTTGGGAATGAAACCCAGGTGTCAGTATTTTAAAAACTCCCCAGGTGATCCAGGGTGAAGTGAAGGTGAAGAATTGCTGGCTTCCATGAATTGCCCTACTGTACTCAGCATATAGACTGGGGAGCTTCAGTGCAGCAATCACAGTGGGATGACTAATTTTGGAGAAACAAAGTGAGAGCTCTGGAAAAAAAGAAAAAAAAAAACAAAACCCCAGAAACCATGCAGCATTGGGTATTGATGGTGGGAAGCATTCGTTTCAAAAACTTCATCCTCAGAACAAAGGATTCTCACCAAGTGAAAAGAAAAAAAAAGATGGAGAAGGAAAAGAAAAAGAAAATAAAATATGATGCAACTTCTCAAGTAAACGTGAAAGAGCTAATAGACATTCAGTGAATGTCTTACAAAGGGACAAACTACATAGACATCCACTGTGATTCTCTCCTCAAAACTGAAGGAACAATTAATACTCTATGAGAACAACTAATGTTTTATTTATCGTGGTTAGTGCAATTGAAATGATAAAGACTCACTTAAGTGCTTTGTTAATGTTTCAAGACACAGAGAGACCAGGCTAATTCTTACACGAAAAATTGGGGAATAATGTCTGGGAAAGACTAAGCTACACGGACAGGTTGATCAGAGTGAATCTACTCAGGAGAAATAAACACAGGGAATTTGATAAAAAGCAATACCAAGTTGAGGAAATGCTTAAGAAAAACCAGGCATGTGAAGGAGTTATAAAGTTTTGGGTCACTTTATGAGCAAAGGAAACATATAACTTTTTTGTTCTGCCAACAGCACACTATCATCAGAAAAAAATGTTTCATAATTATTAAGTTGTGTCAGCTCTATATTTTTTCTTTACCACATGCCTGGTACTCTGAACATAGTAGAAACTTAGGAAAATATTTGTTAAGTATGAGAATGAAGAAAAGCATGAGATTGCTTCTAATACTAGCTGAACTCAAAGAATTTGGATACTTAAAAGCAATTGCATATTGGGTTTAGAACCTTGCCTTACTTAATATTAGATTGGGCTACATGAAATCATCATTTTTATAGGCCAAAGAAACTAAAACATCAACAATTTCATATGGTTCATGTGTATACTTTTAAAATTTTGTTTGCCTTTTAAAATTTTAATGTGGCTTAAAATAAATAAATGCAGAGTGTGTTTTATTTGAAAGGTTGTCTTTCCAGAAGATAGATTCTGTGGATGTGCAGTTGCTTCTAGAAAAACAAAAATGGAGTCCCAGTAAAATAGCAGAATTTCTGAATGGGCATCCATGCCAGTAAGCAGCATGTAAAACAATATCACAGGACCTAATGTCATAGGCTTTATGTCTTCAAGGATGGCTGCCTTGATGCATCAACTTGATTTTATCAAGAACGTGAACAATGATTATTCTGAAAGGAAAACATCAAACTCATGGAAAATAAAAATGCAAGAATTTGAACATCACTGCTTTTCTTGCAAGATATACTTTGCCCAAATGATTATGCAGCTCAGTCAATATTTGAGAACACCTGGTTGTTCTGATAAGGAATATATTTTCCCCATCATTATGTGTCCTTTCACAGATTGGGGTTCAGGATAATTTAGGCCTGACAGTTTCATATTCTGTTTTAGAAAATAGAAAAATATAATACAGGCTTTAAGTAATTAGATATAAAGCCATCAGAAGGGATGAGTTGTGGGTAGATGCACAGGGATTTTATTAGCATACAGTAGTCATCTTGTTGCTGACAAAAGAAATGCCAGAGAGCAAATGTAAAAGTTTTTAGAGGAAACATACAGATAATTTTCTCTGCAGTCATCATAGTACCATGAATTCTGAGGAAAGACTCCTAAACACAGCTCTTAACGTAAACTAAATAAGGATACACTATTATATTTGCTTTTTTCCCATAAGTGCCCAATTGAATGGGCATTTGTGAGTTTTTACTCATTACACCCACACGACGACTGCAGCTCAGAAACCTTACTTAATGCAACATGACAGCAAGAAGACTACCCAAAGCAATCACAGACCCTGAAGACCATCACTGCACTGCTTCTTTCTAGTGGTCCTGAATGCCAGTCTGTGCTCTGTATCTTGGAGTGGTATTTTTTAGGGGGTTTTCATGTTGTACTAGATGGTCCAATTCTGTAGGCTGATATCTTTCAAACATTTTTGGAAAATTTTTACACATGGTAAGAAATACATTTTACAGCACAATTTCATATACACAGCACAAATATACAAAGTTTCACATAGCAATACTAATCCTTGCTGCATTTGATGTAACTTATATCCTTTATTTTTTCTATTCTATTTTATTCAAAATGCCAATCACCAGCCACTAATTCGATTCCATGGCCATCCACTGTTTATGAAGCACTATTTTAAGTTATATCTTAATATAGCCTCATGCTACTGACAAAGTACAAGTCAAAGTACCTTCATATCTTATTGTAGAGATAATGTTTTGAGGACCCTTTTTACTGACCGTGTATAAAGGACAATATGTTGGAGAGCTTAGCCACTTTGCCTGGGGTCACACACAGCTGTCTGAGCATAACTATTTCTAAAACTCTTGGATATTCCAATCTTCCACAATGAATTTGAGGTAATTGTTACCTGCTATGCAGGGCATAGGTAAAGAAGGCACTGTTCCTTTTCTTTCCTTATAAGTGAATTTTCCTGACCATTAGGCTGATTTTGAGTTAGGGAAAGGGCAGTGTTTCGAAGAGGAAAATAACCTTGATGAGGAGCCTGGCCCTTAACTTGCTAGGGCCCCGATCCACATTCTGAGGCTGCAGAATAAAGGTTCCAGGAAATAATAGCTCTTCATGTAATGATACTCATTACAAAATGATCAGTCTTTTTTCAAACAGTAATTCACACAAAGCCAAATAAACTTGGCATAAAGATACTTATCCACAAAAAGAGTACAATTTTGTAAAATCTATAAATGTACAACTATCAATTTTATAAACAGCACCAAAAACTATAAGATTAGGAGAACTTGTTAACCTAAGAAAGAGTTCAAAGAAAGGGCAAGGCTGAATGTTTGAGTTTTTCTAATCATATTTGAAAATCAAAATTATTTCTCTAGAATTTTCTTGGATAAAATGTCTAATATCTAATTTTAAATAGTGACACATCTTTAATTCTATTCTTTTTTTACAGAAAATTATTCCAAATCACGAATTCTTCCCTTCTCTTAATTACAAATCAATGCTTACTTTTATGTGTAAAATCCAAAGGAAACAAAATGAGTTATCCAGAGATCTGCAATGTTAAAATCTCTGTATTAATTAACTGTAAGGTTTTTTTCATTTGCTATAGGCCAAAAGACATGATGCTTTATTACAAATTTTCTAAGAAAAAACTTAATATAAAATATAACAAACTTAATATAAAATATAAATATTTGAGTTAGAAATAAGGAATACATTATATGAGTTTCTTCTTTAGAAGATCTTTACATATTATAAATTTGCCTAGAGTCAGGCAAGAACTACATAACTTCTCAGGATTTCTTTTACTGTTATATTTTCCATCAAATATTCATTTAATTTTGATGATTACTTAGGATATATATCCATGTGGAGTAAATGGAATAAAAATCAAAATAAAGAATAAAAGTATCTCCTGATTTTCACGTCATTTGTATTCATAAATTGTTAGATAAGAATACAAATGCTGTTGTTTTGAAGTAAATATAGTAATATAATAAGCAAGATAACATTCGTGAAACTGCTGTGCCTTATAAGTAAAACAAAGATTCTCATAAGGCCACGTTCACTTGTTTTATTTCAATACTTTATTCCTTCATGTATTTGTCAAAGCAGCACCATCCCTTGCCTTTGTATTTCTCTTTGACACAAGTGAGCTTGAGCTGCAGCATGCATACCATATTTCCCCCAATACTAGTTTCATACAGAAGTTGGATGGTTGCTTGAATAACCAGCACATGTGGCTGATACTTTGCATTTTCCTTCCTTATTACATTTTCAGAATCAATAGGAGATAAGCTCTTATACCAGCCATTGTTATCAATATCAAGGAGACACAAACACAAGATATGTGAACAAAATGAAATTCGAAATGTCAATAGGAGACACATTGTTGTAGGAAAGTACTAGATAATTAAATTTAAGAAAGAACCTAAATTTTGGACTTCTCACAATACAGTGTGATATGGCAGACACAGATAAGAATTTGTACTTAAAAACACATGCAGATATCCCTGCGCATTGTCTTTTCTATAATAGAACAAAGTAAATGTCTGGAAAGACAGTGTAAACCAGATAGTCGTGGTTTAAATGTCAATAGATTGCTTGAGTTATAGTTTTTAAAGTCAGAAAAAATTACAATAATAGGAGAGTTATGGCAAAAATATTTAATATATTATTTACCTAGATCACCATCAGAGATTATGAACTTTTTGAGGATAGAGGCCTGCCTTTTATTTGCTCCGGGCACAGCACCTGGTATATTGCAGAGTCTCAGAAACAAATGAACAATTAGTACCTATTAAGCCCTCTCACAGAGGCTGCTGGTGAATGGCAGCATTCACAGACACTTAAGACATTCAGGTGCACTAGCTCATGTTCAAATACCACCCACAATCCCTCAATTACAGTACAAAAACACAGACACTTATTTTCTGAAATTCAGTTTCTTCTACTTTCCTGTGAATGTTCTAAGCTCTTCTTCTATTATTTCTGCTTGTTCTATTTATGACTCAACAAGTCTGTCTATCCCCTTATCACGCTGATATAATCTGTTTCTTCCAGTAGCCATATAGAGTTTTATACAGAGAAGATGAAGATATCTTGGCACAGTGGGTGTGTTTTTGGAGACATTATCTGGTCCTGATTTTAAATACAAGCTATAAGAGAATGTCTACCGTAGCAGACATGGAAGGTTACCTTCCCAACATGTCCTAGTTTTTTCTTTGATGATGGAACTTCAGTCACAAGTAATAACTCATACTTGTCCTCTCAAATTTAGATAATACACTTCCCTTTTGCAAAGGATGGTATAGGGATGGGCATTTGATGTAGCTCTGGAGGAAGACATTAGGGAAATCCATCGGTAGTTTTCTGGAAGATATTTTCTATCTTCTCCCCAGTCAGAAGAGAGAGCTTCTTTTAAAAAGAACCCCTTTCTCCTGCGTGTTCTCCTTGCAGTGACTCTGCTTTCTCTGTTGCCATGGGAGGACATGTTGCTTGAGATGCTGCACAAAGTCTGGAAACATGGGGGATAGGCCCGGAGACTCCCAGAGAGGCTGACCCAGGGTTCTAATATCAATTATCTACTGAATAAACATTGGTACTCTCTAGAGTTGGATTTAATAAATAGATATAACAAAGTGACATAACAAATATTAATAATATTTAAGTAAATTTTAGTAAGGTGTTTTTTAATTTGCTATTGGGAATATCTTACTTCATACAAATCCTAATTTGATATCTTCATCCCAGTCTTTTTCCCTGAGGTCCAGCCTCCTATATTTTAACTGCCTAACTGACTTATCTTAGAAGCCTAAAGATGACCTCAAACCTAACATAAAAACAAAATTTGTTTTCTCCTCACCTACCCATTTCTGTTGGAGTCTTCCCCATCAGAGTAAATGGCTTCACCAAAGTGTTCAAGGAAAAACTCTAGGGTAATTATTTTCATGATTCCTTCTCTCTTACTTTCCATATTCAATCCATCAACAAGTCATATAGGTTCTACTTTTAAAATATATCTCAAGTCTACTAACTTCTCAGTAGTGTGCAGCCACAAGCCTAATCAAAATTACCAACTTTGGTAGCTGTCTCACCTGGAGTACTGCAATAACTTCCTATTGATCTATCTGCCTGTACTCTTGACATCTAAATATTGTCTTCTGTACAGAAACTGGAATACATTTTTTATAATAGTCAATCATTTTATAGCATTTTCCTGTTGAAAACCCTCCAATGGCTGTTCATTACATTTGGCTGAAAATCAAAACTCCGTGCCATTTCTCACAAGGCTCTGCATGATTTGATTTCCATCTACATCTATGACTTCATATCTCCAAGCATATTTCCTCATTCACTCTACACCAGCCTCTGTTGTTGTGTCTCGTTCTTTATGTCTGCAATGCTCTTCCAGGAACCATTATCAAGACTCTTCTTCATTGCCTTTGGGATTTTACACAAAGTCGTTTTCTCAATGAGGCCATCTCTAAACAATCTATGTAAATTTCACCCCTGTGTACAAGTTAAGTTCTTGCTTTCTTCTTGGCATTTATCATTAGCATACTTTACATTTTATATATATTTATTATTATATGTATTTATTTATATTTATATAATATTTATTGTACATAATATAAATCTTACTAAATACCTTGCATTATATTGGATAGATAATAAGCAAGCTATATATCTATGTATCTTGATTTATTGATATAAAGATAACAGTATATAATGTAGATGTATTTATCTCGTTCATTATCTATTTGTGTAATATCTCATTTATGGTCTGCTTCTCCAATATAATGTAAAAACCATGATGGTGGGAATTTGGCCTATTTTGCTCACTATTGTATCCTCCAGCACCAGGTATAATGCCTAACGCATTGTACATTTTGAAAAAATATTTGTTCACTGAGTCAATGAATAAGTGACTGACTGAATGAGAGAGAAGACAAGTTTGATTTCTTGACCACATAGAATCAACCTCACAAAAGTAAATATTGCTTGAATAAATAAATGGTTTATAATGGAAAGCAGAACATCCCTCCACAGTTCCATTACCTTTTCACCCAGCATGATAGCTTATGGGCTGGCTTTTGTCGAGGAGTTTTGCATCTATGTTCATGAGAGATACTGGTCTATAGTATTCTTTTCTTGTATTGCCTTTGTCTGGTTTTGATATTCATGTAATTCTGTCATCGCTGAAGGAGTTAGGATGTATTCCCTCTGCTTCTATCTTCCGGAAGAGATCATAGAGAACTAGTAAAATCTCTTCTTTAAATGTTGAGTAAAATTCACTAGTCAACCCATCTGAGCTTGGCATAGGTTGGCTTTTTAGGGTTTATTTTATATATCCCTAATGTAAAGTAAATAGTGAATGGTAACTATGTATGCAGAGTACTATAGGCTCAAGTAAGGTTTTATATTCCAATAAAGAGAGGTAGCAGGGGAAGGTCATGTATAGCCTCATGGGTTCTTGAAAGGACCTTATGTCCTGCCTGGGATAAGGATATAACTATAAAATATAAAAAGAGTTGAGTAAAAAAATAGTCTCATTGATTCAGCCTGAAACTTTATGTGTCTTTTTTTTTCCCACATCTTGAAAAGGTCTAACTAATGTTCTGGGCATAGCCTATGAGGTCGTTTAGCTAACACGTGACCTCATGAACCCATCAGCCTCAGAGTACTTCTCCTTTGTGAGAGATGTATCTTTTTGTCTAAAAAACACACAGCACTTCAAATTAAAGTGTACTTGATGAATGCATATTTCTTTTGGAGAGGACACAGACTCATTAAAAGAAATGTTCCTTATGCTTAAAAAGGCTGCCTCCTCATTTGTACTGATCACAATGACAACGCCTTCACAGTGATGTTTGTCGAAGACTGCTTCCTGGTGCATAAACTGATTCTAAAAGTTGCAAACACATAGCGGAATGTTTTGAACGATGGAAGCATTTCTGAAATCTAAGATGACCATAGTGAAGGACAATATTCATTTGGATATAAGCCCTTTATTTGATATGAGCCCTTTATTAAAATAAAGTTTTGGCCAGGCACGGTGGCTCACGTCTGTAATCCCAGCACTTTGGGAGGCCGAGGGGGGCGGATCACGAGGTCAGATTGAGACCATCCTGGCTAACATGGTGAAACCCCGTCTCTACTAAAAATAGAAAAACTTAGCCAGGCGTGGTGGCGGGCACCTGTAGTCCCAGCTACTCGGGAGGCTGAGGCAGGAGAATGGCGTGAACCTGGGAGACAAAGCTTGCAGTGAGCCGAGATCTCGCCACTGCACTCCAGCCCGGGCAACAGAGCAAGGCTCTGTCTCAAAAAAACAATAATAATAATAAAATAAAATAAGATAAAAAAGAAAGTTTTATTATTTCATGGTCATGCTTCATAAAACTTTAATATTTTTCAGTTCTGCATTGTGACTATCTTTAATAAGAGATATCAGAAACATGGAGGCAATTTTTCACCTGTTTTCTGAGACTGACAATGTTGATGGCATTTTTGGAAAGAAGAAAGATATGTATCTAATCCTTCATGTATATGGAGAACAACTCATTACAGTCCAGAATTCTATTACAGAGAGACATACAAATAGATATATATCCTGTTTCACAAACTAAATTTCAGCATACATATCAAATAAACAGATGATTTATATTCCAGAACAAAAATATGTAGTTTCAGGACATGAATGAAAAGGCTTTCTTAATGTGGAAAAATATTTTTCCCCTGTCAGGAGAAATGTGAATTTCATTAAATATAAACAAGAATTGCTAGCATTAGAAACCAAAAATTCTTTACTTTGGAGATACATTTGTTAATTAATAAATATATTTAATTGAAGATAATTTTCAGTGAGTACAATATGTTAGCTAAAACACTGCAAAATTGTAACCATGAAAGAAATTGTCACTGTTTCATAAAAAAAAAAAAAAAAAATACCGACTAATGAAAGAATTTGGGGAAAACAAAATAGATGTTTTAAACTGTCATCTGTTCTAAGGCATCAGAGATCTACAAACTAATGGTTTATCAGAGATATACAAAAAGAAATTGGAACAAATGTTACATAGCAATAAAATTCAACTTTATGATGAACACAGAGATTATTTTTATAAGGTCAGCTCTATGCACATAAATCATCTTCCTTATTTACCAGCGACATTTCTTTCAGTAGAAAAACACAAACTCAGATTTTCAGTTTGAATGTTCTCCTTAGTTAGGAGAAACTGGTGGGAAAATACTGGCCTGTGTGTCCATAACATAATGGAATATGATAAAACCAGATAAGTTTTGAATACTAGGTTACATAAAAGCAGGCAAGGCTGCATATAATTTTACAGTTATATATAATTTCTCTTTCCTTCTGTTTTATTTTCCCTCCTTCAAAGTGCTTTTCTAAAGAAAAGGACAAAGTTGTTGGTAAATAAAAATAGATTAATGTATATTTTCCTAACTACAGTTTATTGGATGAATACTGTTTGAAATTACTTCTTTTGTTGATTTAAGTAGATTAAATAAAGGGAACATCTGGTATCCAAAATAAACTTGAAGCAGACTGATCATAAACCAATTTATAAAGTCCTATTCAAGACACTAAATTATGAAATAGAATTTCCTTACATTTATACTCAGAAGTTAACCAGCAGTATATAAGAAGTCCCAACAGTTTTAGAATTAACAGTCCTAAAAGTACATAAAGAATTTGTTATCATGTCTTCTACTTGGAATGTGCCCATTAACAGGAAGGGGGTTCACGAGCAATGGTGATCAGGGTGACAGTTCTGTCACCGTAGAGGTACTTCTTTGGATGCCATCAGATAGTGGTCATTTCTACTTCTATATAACATAAAAACAACCACTAACCCCAAATGATTAATCTGATTATTCTATGTATTCAGGTGCCATCTTGAAGGGGAGTCGTTTTAGAAATAATATATTTTTCTTTCTTAGATTCTCCCTTGCTTACAGTTAAATAACAAAATCACCTAGAAAATTGTGAGTGTTCATATTTCAGAAATTTAGGTTTATTATACTAAGTATAGTTTTAATACTTATCTATAAATATGTGAGAATTGGGAGGTAATACAGTAGAGTATTTCTTCATTTTTAAACAGAACTGTATTACGATTTTTCACAAAAGATAAATAGCTGTCTTTTAAAAAGAATTCAAGAAGAAATGTCAACATTTTCTTCTCAAAATATTGTATTATGTCATTCGTTGTTCTTTCCTACAATTTCAGTAAGTTTCTTTTTGGTTCTTGGTATACAGTGTGTCTTGTAACGGTATATATTCACTTTCAATCCACATTTGATGCTTCCTTCTTTTTTCTCATTTTAGCATCTGGAATTTCTTTTCTTACAAGATTGTGTCACGAACTACAAATAACTGTGGTTTTGTTGCTCTTTCCACCTTCCTGTTAATTCTTTTTCTATTGTGGGACCTAAATTTGAACCCAAGTCTCTAATGAAGTGATCATACCCAAGATTATTTTTGTTATGTTTCTATTTAAATACCTTAGAAGAATGATTATTTTTGACATTAGCATATTGTCAACTTGTCAGCTATTGTGAACCAAAAACTCCACCTAATCTTCTGTGTATTTGATAGCAAATTATAATTCATTTTCATGTGTGTTTCTTCCACGAATATAAATATTTAATACATTTTCCATTCAATTAAATTCTATTCTTCATTGTTTTCTAATTTGTAATTATCTAATCTAATTTGTAATTTTATTTGTAAATAGACAAATTAGGTTTTTGTTGTTGAGTTGTAAGATTTCTTTGTATATTGTGGATATTAAATCCTCATCATAACAACTAAAAAATAACAATTTACAAGATCAAATGACCAAAAGCAAGAGAAAAAAATCTCATAATGCTATATAAAATGCATGTTTTATTCACTTTTCTGTAGGTATATTATAATTCAGCCAATAGGTTAATAAATAAAATACTTCGGGGTATTTGTGCCACAAAAATAAATAAAATAGGCATATTGTAATGGTAAATATACCACTGTGTTGCTAGGATGCTCTGAATTTTTAATTTCTTGATAAATTGTCCAGGGAATAAAATCCATCACAGGTATGTAAAGGCTGGAATTGTTTTGAGAATTTTAAAATCTAAGATGTAATAAAGGGATTTATACGAATTTCTTAATACTTGTCTTGGTAATTTTTCTTGGTAGTTGGTCTGTCTCTAGACACTATTAAGATTTGCCCTAGATAAAGGCATACTCAATACAATATATGTTCTCTGTATCTTGATGGAACCGTGGTTGTAAATATTTAGGTCTGAAAACTATTATTCTCGGATTCACTGAATGAAAAGGACAGTATCATTAATGGAATATTGCTAAGGACCAAACTTGTTACTGGCACATCTTTATGTATCAAATTTTTAAAATTTTAATGATGCCAGAGAGGTGCCCTTTCAACAGCTAGTTAAGTTCCCTAAGATATAGAAACTTTACACTGCCTTGATTCTTTACTTTTGCAGTTATCTAAACTCTTACACTGCTATTCTTCTTAGCAATAACTTCAAATGTGAAATTTTTATGTTCCTTAAGATTATCCTTCTAGTTCTTGAACCATCATCAGATGTAACCGATTGCATTTCAAAATGTATATTCAGACATTTATATGTGTACACATGTAAATGAGTATCCTGTTCTAGTATCTTGGAATAGTGTGAAAAACGTATAAACAATTTAGTGGCTAAAACTTCATACCATCTTTGTGCCAAGTACACATAGTAAATGTTGAATGGTTAAGCTAGAGATCCTGGAGGAGGTTGTTTGGATAACTGGAATAAGTTCTTGCCAGATAGTTTATGATCATTGACAACTTAATACAGAAAATGCATTCCGATGTGTTGAAATGGGACACTTAATCACTGGAAAATGTAATTAAGAAAAATCTCATGACAACAAAAGATGCCGTTGAGGCCTGGGCTGTGAGGTATTTGATTCCATAATGCCAAATTGGAGCAACTCTAGTGTTACTTATGTCTGGCTATATGGATTAAATTTCTTAGGCAATTCATCTTACCTAATATGTTAATTTATGAATTTATTTGTTCCTCCCATTTAAGATGATGGAAAATCTTAAAAGAGTTAAAATAAGTGGATTATATTAATTTTAGTGCAATGTTGAAAACAGTAAGAATCAAGGAGGCTAAAATGAAGCGTAGGATTACTGACTAAAAAAAAAACTTGGAGAAAGAAAATTTAGACAAAAATACGATTAAAGTTAGTGAATAAACAAGATTTTGGTGGGTCTTATTATTTATATATTTGTTCCTTGTTAATAGTCAACCTCTCTACTAGACGGTAGTCTCCATGAGGACAGGGGCCTGGACAAGAGGATTTGAAGAATAACTGACATTGTAGATGCTTAATAAAATCATTGAATAAACAAAGGTATGAACTCAGGCTGCATGATGGATAAGATTTGTTGGATCAGGGAAATGTAGGAGACAAAAATAGATGGATTGGAAACTTAAGTGTAGTAAATATTATCAAGCAAGTTTATATGTGAGTACAACTGATGACATAGCATCAGTTATAAATTTTGAGCTATCACTTCTATGGTTTGAGGTAACAAAACCATTTGGAAAATTCACACAAGGCTGCGAGACTATACCATCATCCTCTTCTTAAGCCCAGGTTTGTATAGTAACTTTCAGAAGGTGCCAAATAGAGATTCAGGTAACTCAACACAGGCATTGACTATTCCTGCCCTAAGACACTTCTTTGAACATTGCCAAAACTCATCCTTTGCTCTTGTTTCTTGAAAATGGAATGGAAATGAGGAGTGTTTGATACTGAAAAATTCCTCTAAACACTTTTCTTCAATAAAAGATGAACCATTCTCTTTTCCCAGTCTTATTCACCTATCTCTCCAGTAGAATTTCTAGAGTTAAAAGGGATTTTAGAAACTTACATGATGACCTTCTGTACTTCAAACTAACTAGTAATGGAGATTTAGACTTTTATTTCACTGAAAATTACAGTTGATGAAGAATTATGGGCAATTTTTCCAGGATGCCTTTCTAACTTCTTGCTTCTTAAACCATAGATTAGCCTAGTAGTGAGATATATCAGCCCAAAAAGAGCTATATATTGCAGGTCTTCAATTTGAATGTATTAGTTTTTCTTCACTTTGAATGGAGAATTTTATCATGAGCAAATAGTTCTATTTTTTTTTTTCCATCTCTAAAATTGTTTTTAAGGTTAAATGGAAGTGATAGGGGATCTACTTAGGGCTGCTAAGACATCCTTAAAATCAGAAGAATAGAGGAACAAGACAGATTCCTCCTGTTTTTGCACCTTCTTCTCTGGGTTATCCACACTCCTAGCCCTCCATCCCTAGGCATGGATGCCACCTGTTCCCTTCAACTATCCAAATTTAAGAAACAGAAAATAAAGGAGAAATGGTAAAATACAAAATACTAAAATTCAAATATAACAAAATAATCTTTGTGTCCTAATGTCTGGGCTAAAAATAACAAAAATTGCATAGTGCTGACTACACAGTAGGTATTCAATAAATATTTCATAAATTAAATGAACAACTATGCACACAAAGGCAGCAAATTGCTACATTTGGTTCACTTGATGCTGACTTTTTTGAAAGAAACAAAGGGTAGAATTCCTTAGAAAGTAGAGCTCAATAAAACCTTGAGTAAGGAGTTAATCCACTCAGAAAAAGCTGTTGGTGGAATGCCAGAGATTCATTAGCTCTCCCTTCACTCCATTAGTTGGCACCCACTGAGTTAGCATGCATGCTCACTATCTCTCCTTACTATTTCCTCTACACAGCTGCTTTCTAAATGGATGTGTATCAGCATAGTTATCCATTCATTTTAAAAGAATTAAGGCCAGTCATGGTGGCTCAAGCCTGTAATCTCAGAACTTTGGGAGGTCGAGGCAGTGGATCACCTGAGGTCAGGAGTTTTTGACCAGCCTGGCCAACATGGAGAAACTCCATCTCTACTAAAAGTACAAAATTAGCTGGGCGTGGTGGCTCATGCCTGTAATCCCAGCTACTCAGGAGGCTGAGGCAGGAGAATCATTTGAATCCAGGAGGTGGAGGTTGCAGTGAGCCAGGATCACGCCACTGCACTCTAGCCTGGGCAACACGAGCAAAACTGTCTCAAAAGGAAAAGAAAAATTGAATACACCTGTTCTTCTGGATTATAAACATACCATTTATGAGCAAATTTTCTATTTAATAGCTAGTTCAATGCTGTTGGCCACTCATACTTGAGATCCTTTTGCCTTTCATTCTCTAAATCTAGCCAGCATCTGTCCCTTCCATCTCCCTCTCCCCTGCTCAGAGGAATACTGCTCATGCTATAATCCCACTTTCTCTGTGTTTTAGAAAAGTATCCTACCCTCTTTTAATTTCTCATTTATTTATAAGCAAATTTATTTTCCTTTAGCATTGATATTCAAAGTAAATATATAATTTAATATTTTTGGTTTAATGGGTTTAATTTTCAGGATCATATAGTATTGTTTTCAATGATTCTTCCCTTCAGTTCCTAGTTTTATAACTTTTGTAATTTTACTAAAATGTGGATTTCATAAAATTGAATCTGGGCATGAAATGTCATTTATAGCATTCTTTATATTTGAAAATAAGTTTTGGGTCCCAAATATTTAACTTCTAAATGAAACTTTTGAAACACAACCCAATTAAGTAGTGCCTGTCCATAATCTAAAACAATCTTTAAAACTAGATGGAAACAAAAGAATTTTGATATATAAAGTGATTCTTATGAACGCAGAAACAATTTAAATTATTCCAGTCTTTTCAGGACATATTTAATTTACAAAGTAAGTTAACCTACAAACTTAAGATTTTGACCATTTTCACTTTTTAGACCTTGTCTCCATGGAGTCGGCTGTGTAGGAAGCAAAAATTAATTTTATGGGTCAAACATTCTCTGTAGTCTTTCTACTAGAACTAATGTAGATTTTTGCTGTCTTTCAGTGCCTGAGGTAATTATGACATTCTGTCTTTTCATGGTTCAGAAGACAGTTCTTTGTCCCCTAACTCTCATTTGAGTGTATACTTACTTTAGAGTTTGGTATATTAAATTGGCAAACATGTCTTACTTGTCGTACTGAGAAAATATTCTTATTAAGATTAGATAATATGGAAATATTCATTTATGAAAAAATGGAAAAATCTCAGCCCAAAGAATTCAATTTAGTTATATTAATAAAGCATCCTCTGAAAGTAAGACACTCAAGTAATTCATTTAAATGGAAACCATAACAAAAAGATAGGTTGAAATTCTTTAAAAGTGGTGTTTATTATATACTTTAATATGTAAAGTATATAACAACAAAAAGATATGTTGAAATTCTATAAAAAGTGGTGTTTATTATATACTTTAATATATACAAAATATTGGCCGGGCGCGGTGGCTCAAGCCTGTAATCCCAGCACTTTGGGAGGCCGAGACGGGCGGATCACGAGGTCAGGAGATCGAGACCATCCTGGCTAACACGGTGAAACCCCGTCTCTACTAAAAAATACAAAAACTAGCCGGGCGAGGTGGAGGGCGCCTGTAGTCCCAGCTACTCGGGAGGCTGAGACAGGAGAATGGCGTAAACCCGGGAGGCGGAGCTTGCAGTGAGCTGAGATCCGGCCACTGCACTCCAGCCCGGGCGACAGAGCGAGACTCCGTCTCAGTTTTTAAAAAAGCAACAGTCACATGTTCTTGATGTACACATAGTCTAATGGTTAGATTTTGCTTATTTGGGCTGGGCACGGTGGCTCATGCCTGTAACCCCAGCGTTTAGGTAGACCAAGGCAGGTGGACTGCTTGCGTCTAGGAGTTCTAGACCAGCCTGGGCAACATAGTGAGACCCCCATGTCTACATTTAAAAAAAATTTTTTTTTAAGATTTCATTTACTTGAATTTTGTGCTGAAGGAAGTTTATTTGTATATTATAATTTNGACTTGTTATTTACAAAGCTTTGTAAAACTCAAGATTCAAATATGAAAATACTAATGAATTATACAAATTATAAATTTAATACCTTTTACCATTATAAATATCATTCATTATTTGGCAGCTTGGAAAATGCTTTTAAATAACAGACATCCATATTCTTAATTAACACTAAATATTAAAAATTTTAATTTAAAATATTTAAGACTCATATTAAAGGCAAAATAAACAACCTAGAATGCTTTGTGCAGCAAGTAATGAAAACATGTAGAAAAATTTTAAATCCAAATTTAACTTGATTTTGGTGCTTTTATTTTTGTTATCAGTTATACATCTAGTTTTACAATGCTTTTCTGTCAGTTGTTTCTTTGCTCTCATTTTGTAGAGCAGTGGTTATTACACATTGGAGTACATTATAATCACCTAATATGTATATTTTAAATGCTGGTCCTAGGGCCTACTCTCAAAGATTCTGACTTAAGTCTGGCATGGGACCCAGAACATATACTTTGGTAGGTTGGTTTTAGACCACGTTTTGAGATGCTTCTCAAAATAGTGGTAGGACAGAAGATGAAAATGTTCCTAAAAGACATTAATGTAGAAGAGAACAAAATGGAAATATTTTCAGATCTGTATGGTAAGAATCATACTGCAAGGATATTAGGCACCTGCCCTTCATTGTAAAATGATTAAAATATCCAATGTAAATTAGTACTGTGGCAATTATTTCCTAGAAAACTAAAGTACTATAAATACTGGGTATATGCATTTCCAGAACCACTTTGTTTAAGAAGAAATCCATGTAGAGAAATAGTGATACTTTGAAAAAAAGTTTCAACAATAACAACTGTGATCCTACACTGTGGTATCTTACTGTAAGAGATAGGAGAAAGTTCTAGTACTGAAATAATTTATTCCTAAAAGGTGAAGAACATTATGATTCAGTATAGTATAAGCCTATAGATACATCTATTTAATAAGTAGGTTAATTTGATAGGAATATATAGTCGGTATGTTTCTATGTATTTTTGTATTGGTGATCCACTGTAGCAAACTTCGTCAGGAAAAAGAAAAAGTCTAAGATATAAGTAGTAAAATAGAGTCTTAGAGCTTCACACTGTAACATTATTTCTCCTGTATACAGTGGAAGTAATGTGAAAGGTTATTCTTTAGAAATCCAAACTTCAGTAGCGTGGGACTCCAAATAAAGATCATGAGATAATCTAATCACCTCACATTTACTTCATAGAATTGTGTGTATGCCTAATAAAAGTGTGTTAGAAATGACTTAGACCAAAGGAGTAATTTGATTGGTTAATGAAGAGTCTAAGAATGATAATTGAATTTGACAGAATTCATTAGTGAAGACATTCAGACAGATACTTTACAACCCCAATTATATACTCTAACATATGTAATAGTCACAGTGTGATATATGTACTTCACTGTTGAATTAGCCATATAGGAAAGAATAAGACACAGCATGGTACAAAGAAACATCAGTCTGAGACAAATTCTGCTCTCCCCTCTAGCCCCTCACCCAAGACTCATGCTAAAATATCATCTCTGCAGCAGGTCACAAAAGCACAGAGGCAGATGCCATGGCATATTCTTTTAGAATGCAAGGCTGCTCAAGATCATCTACAGATAATGAACCATGACAGCTTTGGATTTGATAGAGTAAAAAATGACAGTGGGAGAAAGCAAACATGTTATACAAGGAGCCAGTGTGCCACCAGTGAAACTAGCATTTCGAAAACATTAATAATAGTAATAATTTCAGAAGATGTGACAAATACTAATTTCCCCTTAATATCACAAAAACTTTTAAAGTGATACAGTTCTTCAATCTTTGGCACAAATACTACCCCCCTGCCCCACCGCCACATATAAAAAGATATGGATGGATAACGGAGGTTGATCATCAACAAAATGTGTCAGAAATTTGTGTTTTCCAAATACCTTAATCAGACAGTTTCAGTGCAATTTCCAGGAATGAGGGAGTAGACAAATGAGCAGTCTTCCAATCTGAGTCCAGGCGTTTGTTCAATCTCTTGCTAGTTCTCTTGCTAGTTTGCCTGTTTTCCCTTGAGAGAGAGAATAATAGAAATAACCTGTGAAAATGCTAGCCTGCAACTCTGCACATTGACTGGGTATAGACTTCTGCTTATTGACTGGGTATAGACTTCTGCTTATGCAGCCCATTCATTATTCACGTCCCGCTCTAGCTTCCTCAATTCCTGGTTGTGCTAGGTGCTCCAGGCTAAGAACCAATAGGTATGAATCATGCTGACATTTAAAAAAAACTAGAAGAATAAACATTTCAAAAGAGCAACTTTTTCATATTATTCTGACATCTCCTGCTCAATGGCATTGGTCTATAGAGGAGAAATAGCCTGTGCTGCCACAGAAGGCACCCAGTGGAATTACCAACAGCAGGGAATTATCTAAGCAATTCACACTTTGTTTTGCTAACAAGACTCCATGTTAGGATACTGGAGTGCTATCCTTTTCTGGCAATGTTCTCCTACCTTTTCAGAATTATTGAAAAGCTAACTGAGTCTATTTTGATTTGTGAATCTCTTTGTGAGCAACAGCAGCTGCAGCAGTGCTAACAAAAAGGAAAGACATTGCTATTTACCTAGGAAGAACTTTGAAATACTGCACATACAAAAGCATCTGAGTGGTAGGGAAGCTCTATCAAATACTTTAATATTCCCTTCCTTCCTCACTTTCTTTGCCCTTTCGGGCTCCCTTCCTCTCTCCTTTATTTTACATTTTTTTCTCTTCTTTTTTCCCCATTCTTTCTTTTTAAAAATTCTTTCTGTTCTCTTTACTGCACTCCCTATTGCATTTATCTACTTTTTTGATATAAAACTGCAAAAAATTTTGCCCCATATTTCTACTGTCTTATATTTGATGGTTGAAAGTAATAATTTTAGAATATGGAATCTCAAAATAACTGAGTTATAAAGTAGCATAATTCTTTCACAGATATAAAAACACAGGTAGACAGAATTCATGTTATCAGCTGAATCCTGTAGACCAATTAAGAATTGAGGCTTTGCATAGTAGAACATATATTAAAATCATATTGTATACCACTAGTTTATAAAATATGTCATTTGTCAATTGAAATAAATAAATTTTAAAAAATTTAGGTTTTGTTGATTCCAGTGACTCCAATACAAATCACATCATTCTGCTGTCTTTACAGTTCAGTTTTCAACTCTCCAGAGGAAGCTGACATGGCAACACTCTGTTATATGAAGATTTGAATTTTCCTACTACAGGATAAATGAATACATAATCCCCTACAGCTTTTATTATATGCTGAATAGAATTTTATATTTCCTCTGCAGTTATTAAACCATTCTCTCTGCCAACCAGTGGATTGAAATCATTCTGGCATAAATCCATATAGAAAAACAAAAGAATTGACAGGGTTTGGGAAAACTTAAGTCCTTAGTTTAAAGGAACAGATTCTTCACAAGAGAGTTTTATTCCCTGAGTGGCTTCTGAGCAACATTTTGCCCGGCTGATACAGACAAGAAATAGTTGACTCCAGCTCAGGCTGCTTTTAATACTTCTTTACTATCTGTGATTTGTTTAATGAATATTAATCATCTTTTTAAAACTTTTTTTTTTTTTTTTTTTTTTTTGCCAGGTCATGGGGATAAAAAAGAGAAAAGACAGGTTTCTGCCTCTAAAAAAGTTAGGGTGACACATATGGAAATAAAATATTTTTATAAATTGGTAACTGTCATGGTGTAAATTTGGGATATGCTAGTCAGTGAGGAAAGAGTCTTCCCATCCTCAAAAATAATTCTAATTTCTCACTCTAAAAAACACAGAAAACATCAGCAACACTGTGTGTTTGCCGTC